>NW_013952422.1:2949948-2952497 GCF_001266775.1 Austrofundulus limnaeus
ACACACACACACACACACACACACACACACACACACACACACTCATCGGAGCGTAAATTAGAGTCTTTCTCGTCCACCCTCTGTAGTTTGTTTCCCAGCAGGTCAGAGGAAAGACGAGTTGAAGGACAAACGGATGCAGAGGCTCGTTTCAGGCGCAGAGAGGAAGGCAGAAAAGCAGAAAGCGAGGGTTGTTTTTAGAGAGTCACAGGTGAACGCAGTCACAAGAGCTGTGTTTTATTTATTTAACTAAGTGGTGCTTTGACACAGCTCTCTATCAAATATTCTGCAGGGAACCCGTGGGCTGATGTGGAGAAAAGGGATGGATGGATTGAAGCTGGTGTGTGTGTGTGTGTGTGTGTGTGTGTGTGTGTGTGTGTGTGTGTGTGTGTGATTTAGGGCGCCATCTCTCAGGCTTTGCGCGCGCGCAGCCTCTGACAGCCGCTCCTGGATTCAAAGCGTGTTTCGTTCTTCAAGAATCTGTAAACAACACTGATCTGAACGCGGAAACGCAGCAAACCCGCGGAGCCTACATCGCGCTTCGCGACCGCTCTGCCTGCTTTTCGACAGCTCGCACGCTCCGAGGTGAGCGCGAGGAGGAGCTGATGCTGGAATAGCGAGGAGAAAGGACAGGAAGCAGGGATAATCTGGAGCATCTGACCACTGGACAGTGGGAAAGGGGGTCGTTTGCGTGCGTGTGGGGGCACCTGTACAGATTTCTTCCCCTCCTCTCCAGCACACATGTTGCCGAGGCGCTGCTGAGCAGGAGGATGTTTGCGTAGGAGGGTTGGATTTCTGCGGACAGCGCCAGATCTTCAGAGTGTTAACTCCGTGGACCTGAGTGCTGCTGCCTGACTTCCTCCAACACATCTGTCAGAGATAACACCCATCCTACTGGAGTCGTTTTATTCACACTGGGAGTATTTTTCTGTCYTTTTTTTCCTTCTGCGTCTCTGCTTTTGCAAACAAATAGGAGGAGTGAGGAATAAGAACAACTAAGGTGGACATTTTGCATTTTCATTTTTTTCTCACCCAACAACTGAATCCAATCAGGCTAGTGGGGTTGATTTATTCTGCACTTGAAATTAGTTCTTTACTTTTTAACACAATATAGGGATTTTTCCCACCCCACTAAATATCAAAGTACTTTTTTGTAATTGATCTGAGTTTTAAGTGACTGATTCCAGAAGGAAGTTTAACTTCGAGGAGCCACTGCTGCCCTAGATGTGACCCAGAGAATTCCTCCTGTATCTGAAGGTAAACAGACAAAATCCTGCTTTGAACGTCTCTTAAACCTGCTCAGATAGATAGATAGATCGATAGATAGATAGATAGATCGATAGATAGATAGATAGATAGATAGATAGATAGATAGATAGATAGATAGATAGATAGATAGATAGATAGATAGATAGATAGATAGATAGATAGATAGATAGATAGATAGATAGATAGATAGATAGCATTCAGCACCATGGACAGAGCCTTTTGTCTCAGTGTGACTCTGTCCATGGTGCTGAAAACCCTGTTTCAGCACCAGATCGATAAGAGGCTTTAATCAAGTCATGACTACATAGACATACAGTCTAAGTCTACAGGGACAGATGGGAAAGAGAGAGAGAGAGAGAGAGAGAGAGAGAGAGAGAATGAAAAAAGAAGGATAGGTTCAGTTCTTCGCTGCCCGGGTCGCTTTTACCACATGCTGACAGAACAGCATGGCTCGTGAGCCACAACTTCTGTCACCAACTGTTCACCACGGTCGCATCCAAACTGTTCGCACWAGATATTTTTTTAAACGTAGGGTAGAAATGCATCTGAAGGTTTAAATGTGCCATTAAATGTTCTTTAAATAGTGTTTTTTTTTTTTATTTGAGGAGGGTGGGATGGAGCACAGGATGCCGTCCACCACCCACAGAGTGTTTTGGAAAACAGCTGTGATGGATGAGGTCATAGCTGAAATGTCAAGCCCTCCAGGAAATTGTTTTTTTAATTGTGGTAAAGTATTTGGATTTGTTTGTTTAGTACTAAAATGGAGCATTTTGCCCATTTTGAAATCAAACAACCAGGACTTAGCAGCATTAAATGTTTGTGCTGCATTTTTTAGAGAATGTATCTCTGGCTAAACTAGAAAACAAATCAGTGATTGAGCTTCTTTACCAGCTGTTAAAGGGAAACATGTTAAAAAATAGACTAGATTCATGTGTCCGAACCAGTCTATATTTCTTGATCTGCAGTAAAAACGCTTTACTTTGTTCACGCATCATCAGAACTAATTTCATTTAAAAGATTTTGTCATTTAATAAATTAAAACAGGATGACATATGTGCACTACAGTTTGATTGTTTATATCACATTAAGAATATGCAGTTTGGACTAAATAGAAGCAGATATATGTACTTTTGGCTACAGCAACAAAACCCAAGGCGGGGCTTGTGTTCCCATGGCGACTTCCTCAATGACCCTCAGATCAACCTTGGCCCCGTGGGAGATCGGTTACACACACACACACACACACACACACACACACACACACACACACACACACACACACA
>NW_013952422.1:2952993-2958350 GCF_001266775.1 Austrofundulus limnaeus
GTGTGTGTGTGTGTGTGTGTGTGTGTGTGTGTGTGTGTGTGTGTGTGTGTGTGTGTTGTGGGGGTTGAACATGGCTGCTCACTGATCATGTTAAACTGTCTCCTCCCTTCCTCCACCCGTCTCTTGTCTCCTCCCCCTCCTCGGCGACACGCTCCTCCCATCCTCGCGGCTACACCCTGACGTGCTCACACACACACACGCCGCTCGTGCATCATGCGCCGAGACCCCTCGGAGTGACCAGCAGCCGAGCACGAGTGTGTTTGTGTTGAAATGTTACTGGTCAGGCCTCCCCCCTCTGAGTGGCGGGAAAAACAAGAAGYTAAAATGTGTCAAATTAAAATTTGACTTCCGTTCCAAAGATTAGAAGAGGAGTGAGGGACATTTGCCCTAACTTATCCTCATAAACAGATTTGTTTGTTCAAGTACAAAAAAATGTTTTTAATTCATACTTATTTTTATGATTATTATTTGCACCTCAGAAATAAGCTTTAAAATAACACAGTCTGATCAAGGTCTGTTTTTCATTTTTAAAGTGTCTGTGACATATATCCAAGAATTACAAAAAGTCAAAGAAAATATATTTATATTGAAGAAACTTAGCATTATACACATGATTTTACCCTTTATGTCACATAATTGGCCCATTTTCTTTTGAATTTGGCGCAGCCAAAATGAAACAGGAAGTGACATCAGAAGGGAACTCTTTGAGAAAGAAAACTTCCTGGTTTTTGTTTATTGAAACGATGTTATTAGAACTTTGACTTTTTCTCATCTCTTTATGATAGTGATTAAAATAATGTAAAGAAACATCAGATTTTTCTCTTCAGTCTGTGTTGTTAGCCATTTTAGCAAGGCTCTGTTTACATGCAGACATTCCCCTTTGACATCACTTCCTGTTACTTCACATGCAAATATCTCAACAACTGTTCATCTCAGCGACATGAAATCTTTTTTACAATATTTTATCAATGTCATCTTTCCAAAAATACGTTCATATTACAAAAATTTGATGTCACAGTCACTTTAAGCTTGGTGAAGAAACACACCAAACAGGACCCTTAGAATAAAATTACAGTAAAATAATCAAATAAAGTCTTTTTATCCTCTGAATCTGTTGCTTTCATGCATTTTCATGACTGGACTCAAACAAACCAACTTTCAAGTCAAATAATTTAAAAAAAAATATGAATTATTCTTTAATCCCTGTCCAGCTGCTGTCTGTGTGGACACATGATTTACAGTGTTGTGAAATATTACACTGTATTTTGCTCAGAATAAGTGAATATACAGCATTCATTTCAAACAAGCCTAGAAGCCCTTTCATTACTAATTTCATGCTCCAAAGCATCCCCCCCACGCCCCTCGTCTTTGTGCTTCCATGCATCAGAGCACGTGGTGTAGCTGTGGAAATCTAAAAAGTTGCAAATGTCAACGAGCCCCATTTGGAAAGTGATGTAATAAAAAAAGATGACAAAAGGGAAAAAAAATCTACAGCTGATCTCACTAAAAGTTATCCTCAAATTCACAGACTTCTATTTTCAGTTTTTTTCGTTGCTCATTTTTGTCATTCGGCTCAACAGCAACAGAGTTTTTTTATATCAGCTTAGAGGTGGGAAAAGGCTGAAGGAAGTTGTTTCAAGTAAACTACTTTTTAAAAAGTGTAAAACGCCCACTGGAAAAACAGAAACTGTAAAATGTCAGACAGTAATAGAGCTGTTGTCATGGTAACCGAAGGCCAGTTCATCCTGTTTTGCTGACCATCAGAGGCAAAAAACAAGCAATCATCAGATTTGAACCTTGAACACGTCTCCCTTTATCATATTCACTTTTCATCTTCTGCGCCCCTTGATCTTGTTCTTTCATCAGTTTTTTTTATCTTGGCACTTGGTTTTACCAATATACTCCTCCTAACGTCCTTTTCTTATGTTCAAGTTCTTGTTTTGTTTCCTGTTTTACACAGGCTTTTATATTTTAGAATCCCTAAACACAACTCAGTTTGTATTTAATGAAGTAATTACACAAAAAGCACCAAAATCTGAAGCTCTTTCTCCAACTTTGTCATTTCCTCTCACGCAAACTAACTGCCGTAAAACGTTCTCAAAGCAGAATAAACATCTACAAACTCTGCCGCTTATTTATTGTCAAGTCGAGGAGGCAACGGGTCTGGGAGAGAAACCCAGACCTCCCTCTCCCCAGCTCATCCTGGGGGACCCCAAGGCGTTCCCAGGTCAGAGAGGATACATAATCCCTTCAGTGGGTCCTGAGTCTTCCTCGGGCCTCCTATCTGTGGAACGTACCAGTGGGCATCCTAATCAGGTGATGGAACCACCTCAACCAAGAAGGGGTGTCTGCAGTACATGTTGTCTTGTAGGCAGAGACAGCACCTACCTGTAATTGATGGAGGGTTTGATGTGGGCGAAGTTAMCCCTAATCGTGATTGGTGGAGGTTTTGATGTGGGCGGAGTTAACCCTAATCGTGATTGGTGGAGCTCTCGATTGATTGACTGATGATGCATTTTATTGTCATTGTACAGAGCACAATAAAATTAGATTTAAGAACACCCATTGAAGACAACACACATGATAAAACATGGGGGAACTGGTGAACAGGTCATGCGGCAACCAGCAGGGGTCGCACTACCTTGAAAAAGAAAAACAAAATACCACACAAGGATAGACGAGGGGGAAAAAACTAAACATCATATTATATCAACGAAATGTGACACACTGGTGTTTATAGAAAAAAAAACCTCTGTAGAGCAAGAGCACACTTATTAGCCAGAGGAAAAAGTGAGTTTAGAGGGTGTGTCTGAAGCCTTGAATGTTGTATACACTTGTGTGAATATCTGAAGAGAGTCCAAAGAATCTAGTCCCCAGAAAAAAGAAGAAAAAAAAACATAGTTCAGCCATACTTCAGAATAATGATGATGAATTGTTCATTTTGTGTGGCCTTCAGATTATCCTTCAGGGACCAGATTACAGACGAGAGTGAGGGGGGGGGGGGGGGGGGGGCTAAGCCACAAGTCGACATAAGCACCAGGAGAATTTAGATCCACAGCCCTTCAAGGCCATGCAGAGGGGAAAGCCCCTGATGTGGGCGGGGATGGCCGTACCCGTGATTGGTGGAGGTCTAGATGTGGACAAACTTGACCCTAATCGTGATTGGCGAAGTTGGTGTGTGGGCGGAGTTTTGCCTAACCATGATTGGTCGGACTGACATGTCTTGTGGGGCCACTTGAAAGAGGAAGTAATAATATTAAAAATATATATGATTTGTTGACTGTTTAGGTACAGTTTAAAACAGAACAATGACTCAGTAAAAATTAATGTGAACATGTAAACATAATTTGACTTAAACTTTCATGTGGCAAGCTTCTTCCTGTCTCAAATTATGACTGATATTCATCTTCATATTGATTTTTAGCCATCTTTTTACAAGTTGTTTAGGGATGTTTTGACCTAGCCAAATTTATGGCGTTCAAATTTTGTGCAGCTAGCACCTTCCTTTCTCAAGTTATGACTAAAATTAATCTTAAAATGTTGATTCCTGCCTGACTAGACCAAGCTACTCCACGAGTAAGGCCGTCTCCGCCCACATCAAGACCTCTGTCAATCACAATTARGGCCGTCTTCGCCCACATTAAGACCTCCACCAATCACGAGTAGGGTCGTCTCCGCCTACAAGACAACATGTACTGCAGAGACCCCTTTCTTACCTCAACTGACTACTTTCAATGCAAAGGAGCAGGGGCTTTTCTCAGCTCCTGCTGGATTACTTGTATCCGGAATGGAGTTCTTTCGGCCATGATCCAYGCCTCGTGACCACAGGTGAGGGTTGGAGCATGGACAGACCAGTAAATTGAAAGCTGTGCCTTTCGACTCAGCTCTTTCTCCACCATGACCGACCGAAGCAACGCCCTCATTACCCCTCATTACCCTTTGAGGCAGAGACCCCCAGTACCCGCTGAAGGGCCTAACCCGACAGACTCACATCCTCTGCATAAAGCAGAATGAGAACCTGTGGATCCCAAACCAGACCTCCTCCTCTCCACGCCGTGAAATCCTCTCCATAAACACTTCAAATATAAACATTACAATGTTAAACAAGTGATGAAAGTTTTTACTAATATTGTTTTAACAATAGTCAATACTTCGTAAATCCTGCCACCTTGTTATAATACTTCTCACCTGTGGATTGGAACCAGGTTCTGCAGCATCGCTGGCTGATCTTTGGGTTGGAGGACTTGTTCTCTCTTCTGTCAGAGGGGTTAAAGGTCATGGTGAGCACTCTGACAGAGATGTTAGGATGTTCTGAGACAACGTGACCTTTGCTGCCTTTGCTGTTTACTCTGGCACCTGTCCAGGTATATATTTGTGTGATTGTGTGTGTTGTTCGCATACTGTACAGTGCATTTTAGCGCACACATTCAGATGAAATATCAAATTAAATATTCATCATCCACTATGAGGATGTTATGATCAGGTTGCGTGTCCTTGAGTTCTAAGTTCTGCATCTGCAAATACGTCTCTGCTTCGCTCGCAGCCTCCTCTCCTCTTGCGCGCAGTGACTAAACAGATGTTTCAAAAGGTTTACTTTTACAGCAAAGTGAGAGAGAAAGAAGAAGAACAAAAAGTGTGCATTTTCATTTTTGTTGCCATAAACCATAAAAACCTTGTGTGGGCTGCTGAGGACATTTGAAAGAGAAAAGCGACGTGCTTCACAACTCTCCTGTTTTAGTTCAGCTCAACGCTGCATGGCAGAAAAATTAAATATTCTTATTATAGTGCTTGTTTCACCCACACTTTTAAAAGATGATGGATGTGGGCGTTGTTTTATTTTATTTATTTTTTTGTATGCTGCAGAGCTTTGTTTGAAAACTTCACATTCTTTCAGTCCGAGGGCTGGGACGAGGCTCATTCTCAGGGGTCGTAGGAAACAGATTCGATACAACCTGTGGGCTGTGACACGAACCTTCCAACGGTTATTATTAATATTTGTTGTTGTTGTTGTTGTTGTTGTTTAGCCTGGAGCCTCTTTGAGACCCAAAATAACAAGTTCTGGATCAAGAGCTAAATCTAGAAATAGACTGATAGATCGGCTGATTGTTTAAGCTATTTTCATTTTTTAAGTTTCTGTCAACAAAGTCTAAAGATAACTGTGTCTGTGTTTACCACTGGTGTTACACTCAACACTGCACCATTTTGTCAAAGTAATTCCTGTGAAGAAGGTGTTTTCACAACAGCTGTGCTTTTTAAGGGCATTACCAGCAAACCCAGTTGGTGGTATTTCACTGGGTTACAACTAGCCAGTGACACAAACTTGGCTCAGTATTTCCAGAAAATACCCTTTATTTATT
>NW_013952422.1:2959219-2963801 GCF_001266775.1 Austrofundulus limnaeus
ATATAGACTATAGAAGATTAATATTGTTTGAGCTTATTTTCTTTTTTAAAAAGGGGGCAGACATTGTTTTTCTTCTTTTTGCTGCTTTTTCCTTTATTTGTGACTATATCTTTTTTTGTATATAGAATTTGTTTTTTTAAATTAAATGAATAAATGATTTAATATACCAAGCTCCGCCCACTTTGTACCCTTGGCAGCTGTTAGTGATGGGAAGTTTGGCTCTTTTCAGAGAGCCGGCTCTTGTGGAACAGCTCCCACATGGCTCTTAACTTCTTATCATCTGTAGCCTCATATTTAAACTTAACTTGGCAAATATGAATGCTTTGTGTTGATGAACCCTTTTACATTTAGTGTTTTAAGAGAAGCCTTATAAAAGCCTAACGTTGTGTATTTGATCTGTTAAGAATGCAGTCATTCTTACTTTTACTTTATATATTATATTATATTAAAATTAAATTTTAATCAAACTTAAAATTTTTATTCAATGGATCAAATAGGTTGGACCCATGAGGAGACAGACAGATACTGACCAGACCGTCACGTCTGTCCCCCTCTCTACGTTTTTATGTAATAGTTTGATCCTACACCAGGTTGGGCAGTTCTGGTCCTCAAGGGCTGCTATCTTATGTTTTACTTGTTTCTCAGCTTCAACACACCTGATTCAGCGACTGAATTAMCTCTTCATGTTCTGCAGAAGCTGATTAACCACCCATTTATTCAAATCAGGTGGAGCAAAGAAACGAGTGAAACGTGCAAAATAGTGACCCTTAAGGACTACGTTTGCCCACCCATTTCTCATATCCTCATATTTTGGTCACAAGGCCAGCAAAAGGAAAATAGATCGGAGTGCCAGCGGCTCCTCTCACTCAATTTTGAGCAACGTTTATGATTTACTCTAGGTGTAGTTTTAAAATGAAGACAGGCAGATTGGTGTTAGTTTTCTGTCAGAGGGCAGCTCTACACAGATGTCAAAATACAGCTAAATAATAGTACATATAGTAAATTCAGTCCATTGTATTTTGTGTGATTATTAAACTTTTAGAATAATGGGGAGAGTAGAAGCCTCTTAAATTTTTGAAGACCAGAACCATTGTMGGCCATTAAAAACCTTGAACAGTTTGGAGTTTTTAGCAGTAAAGTATCTGTTTATTAAAGGCCCAGACTCTGCATAACTTTCTCTGCTCAGTCTGTTTGTGTGACTAATGTTTCTAAACTTAGATGTCCCGTTGCATCTAAAAGTGTTTGGGCACACGGCTCCTTCTGTCAGCGCAGCTTCCTGTCAGGAGCAGATTTGACTGGTAATTCAGGCAGAAGCAGATGACACATGGCAAGCTGCATTCATGAGGTTTATTCAGACTATTTAGAGTAGAAAATAAAATAAAATGGCCACAATATGCAACGCACAACCATATGGATATTAGACTTTCTGGAGATTATAGTTTGACTCCTCTTATTATACAACTAATAATTTACAAGTTTTTCTTTTGACTGACTCACCATCTGTAAAGTGTACATTATTTTCAAACGATTTTGCAACTTAGCTCATGTGTTCCCAAACTTTTCTGTGCCATAGACACCCCTTGGAAAACCACTAACAGTGCTACAAATTATGTACAGAAACATGAGCGTAGAATGTTTTTTTTCACTTTTATTCACTATTATTACATTTGTTTAGCATAAGAATTGTATTAAACATTATTATATTCGCAATGAAAAACCAAATTTTCAACAAACTGTTGAAGAACAGAACAAAGCCTATTAAAGCTCCCTCTCTTAAATAACCTTTCAATATTTTTAGTATTAATTATATTTTAAAATGATTGAGAAGCTATCATTTGATTTTAAAATAATAACTGAAAACATTTAATAGCAGGTCAAAAAGTAAACATCTAAAAGAGTCGACATGTATGTAATAAACTGAATTTTTGTTTTCATTTTTTTCTCATCTTCCTTCCAGTTTTCTCAGGASCCCCCACCCCTCCAAGCGCCCCCTGGCGACCCACACTTTCTAAAAACACTGACTTTAGACTTTTGCTTTGTTTTTAGTTGTTACAGTAAGATCTGTGAAACAAATCATTTTATTGTGACCGCTAACAGGAAGTTAATAGGCTAAACCTTTAGCCCTGTCAAGTTAAAAGACATCCTGAGTTAAGCGTCTCTGAGAAAAAGACTTTAAAAATGTTTAATTTAGACTTCTCTCAAAAATTCACAACAGAATTCAACTTGCATAACCAGCTCCYGGTTTAAAATATCACTGAAGTGAATCCCTATAAGGAGGAGATGCACTGCAAAAAAATTGCCCATCTTACAATCTTACATCCAGCCAAAAAGAATTATTGAACTTGCTTTGAGATTAATATACTGTGCTAGAGCAGGGCATGTTAGATTATTAATCTTGTTAGCCTGGAATCTTTTTCATRTTTCAAAAAGTCAAGTGCAATTGCCTCATAGCACCGGCCATTTTACAAGAAATATTCCATATAAAGTTATTTATAAGTATACACATCTGTTTCTATGTTAGTTTTAATTGTTGTKTATTTATGATCTTGACTAAGAGGCTCACTCACAAATAAATGCAGAACAAACCGCCTGCAGCTTGCGACCAAAAACACCAGACTGAAATATCTGAGGCCGGTTCATTAATAAAGGAGGGAGTTAGAGCATGCTGTCTAAGTTATAGGGCTTTAAAAACTTCAGCTCAATTCATCGACARAGGAGTTGAAAGAAGTGGAACGTCTGTGATCCCGCTGCAGCCCCTGGTGGTGCCCAGATTATAGGCTGTCGTGTTCAGAGCAGCGGTATTATTTGCACAGCAGAGGGTAAGGCATTGTACAGCAGAGGGGGAGGAGCAGGAAGTGCAGCGACAGACTGACAAAATGTGATTACAGGCAATTATTCTGAGATGATTTGAAAGTGAAAGCTTTTTTTTTTTAACCATTCAGGGTAGCCAAACAATAAACATCAGGCTGACGGACAGGTAGAGAACATTGTTGTTGTTKTTTTCATGTTTAAAATACTGTGACATGATTTGAGTTACATGGATAGTCTTTCCAAAAGTGTTGTCTCACTCCTTACAATTTGTTTGAAATGCACTTCTTTAACACAAATATAATGAGAGCTTTTGCTTTGTAGAGGACAAATCAATAAAAATCCACTTTTTTAGCTGTAAAATGCATTTTGTTGTGTGCTTGGAGTCTCTAGGAGTGCAGAAAAGTTTAATTTAGTCTCTCCCGTTGCTGCRTAGATATTTTTACATATACTCTTTTTTGGGTCATACTTTTCAACCCATTCAGTTTTCTTTATTTTCTATCATGGTTTCTAAACTATTACATCACAGTTTTTGCAACAGAACTTCTAAATAAGGTCTGGACTTACCAAATACAAGTTGGTGGTCTTCATTCTCCTCTGGCTCTGGGTCAGACTCTGGCTCCAACATGTAAGACTGGATGAACAAGTCTTCTGTTGTTTACATCTTTTAATTAATTGGTAAAAAAAAAAAAAAAGGTTTGCTGCTATATAGCCGTAAACTCCTCTATCAAACTGAAATGGACCACTTTGGAAGCTGGAGGGGGGCGTGGAATGAAGCACCTTGTTTGGATACTTGTTTTAAAGATACAGCCTAAAAACGAGTTGATCTAAGACACACCTCAGAAAAGGGGTGGGGCTTGTGGAGTTACAATAAGGAGGAATTCAGACCAAAGCATTGCAGTTCCACTTTATATAGACCCCAACTGAAAGATTTAAATGTGAAAAAGAAGGATATAAAAGCAGTTTTTATAAGTTATAGTATTTTAATGCTTAGTTTTAGTTTAGTTTAGTTTTCATTAGTTCTAGTAATTTTTTATTGTTTGAATAAACATATTTGCCAGTGTATCCTCCAGTTTGTGGTGTTCCTGTGAGTTAACAGTTATTTAGTCGCCGGTGAAAGCAGTCCATCATAATGACACATTCCTAAAATAATTGTGCAACGCGATTTTGGCAACAAAGGACTTTGGCGATTATTTTAGGAAGGTGATGATATTCGTCTCCATACCGATGCTTCATGTCCGGGCTGTTGCTTGTTTTTCAGAGGTGCTACTGAGAGAAGCTAGCTTGTCAAGATATTCACAGTTACACATCTTATGCAAGCTTGATTCATGCAGTTTATCCCCTTGAGATGTATTCCACCTATTTTATCACCTGCTTCCACTACATGACACTCGCTTTTCTTTTTCTCGCAGTCGGATTCAGAGAAATCCTAAATCAGACTTTCCTTCAACTTTTGTTGTCGTCATCTGGCAGCAGCAGACTGTAAACAAGTGACATTACAGACCATGATGTGCAGTAAACTGGTCACAGCTAATGTGAAACTGCTCAATTTGACAAAAWAAATAGAAAGAATTTTTTGTTTAACAGGTCCACACAGCTTAAAATAAATTGACAAACTCTAAAATGAAGAATGTTTTATCTATAATTACCCCCACCAAGGGCGAGGTAATGTTTTCGGTCATGTATCCTGTCTGTCTGTCTGTCTGTCTGTCTGTCTGTCTGTCTGTCTGTCTGTCTGTCTGTCTGTCTGTCTGTCTGTCTGTCTGTCTGTCTG
>NW_013952422.1:2965036-2972957 GCF_001266775.1 Austrofundulus limnaeus
ATGTGACTGATGAAAACTTAGGAGCTTAATCCCACACCAGTTTGACCATGAATAATGTTGGGTGACAAGTCTGACTTTATTTTTAATTTTTTTCACATTGGACTCCATCAGGAATAAATCCTTTGCATACTGCCTGCTTAAATGTTCGCTACGTCAGAACTTATTCAGCAAATGTGTTTCCATCTCTGCTTTTGCGCATTAACTCTTACAGGATGGGGGAAATTGGTGGTGGAGGTTTGCACTCTCTGAGTGCTTCTAGTTTCAGTTTGTTTTAGTTAGTTTGGTAAAAGGATTATACAGTTCTAGTTAGTTATTGTTTTTTTTATTTTTGTTAAGGTTTTTATTGATTTTACTTAAATAAAATGTTTTTTTTTCAATTTCAGTTTTCATTATTTAGTTAGTTTTAGTCACTATAATAGCCCTGCCTCTTACCACAAAACATAATGACCAAAAAGGGAAATTTAACCCAATCTTAAACAAAGATTATCAAAAAGAAGCCAAAACACACAGATCCTGACAACAATGGATTGGAATTTAAACGAGAAGTCAAAACACATATTTATCTGAAGGCAAAGCAGGCTGTGGACGCTGAAGGGCAGCTGGGTCTGGTTGCTTCGCTGCACGCACAGCACATTTAAAGTTAAATCACTGCTTCCTAAATCAGCCTGCAATTTGTAATGAAGAACAGCAAGGTCATTCAGATGGATGAGAGACATTTAGTGAGCTGGATAATTAAATGAAGAAACCCTCAAGTCTTCTTTTAGTGCTATATTCAAACAAGCCAGGAGCCATTTTTATGATATATCATTCACAGAGGAGCACTAATTACAGAAATGTTTCCAAGGCACTGAAGGGACACACGAGAAGGATAAAAGATGATGGCTTTTATGGTGACCAGAGAAAATTTGTTCCTGCTTTGTCTTTTGTCTACAACCCCCAAATCCCCACTTCCCTTTAGCTCCCTCTGGTACCTGATTCAAGGTCAGGGTTCGAGTGTTTAAAAGTGGTCCGCTGAGGGTTGAGGCGGAAGAGATTCACCTCAGGCTACTCTACATCTGTGCTGTCATTATTCTTGGAGATGGGTCCAGGGACACGGAGGAATGATGAAATAATATGCTGGAACGGGGTGAGTCAGAAAGTGAGAGTTGAGTAATACGGTCAGGGTCAGCGAAGCCAGTAATGCAGATATAAAGAACAGAGCAGGATTAAGCATAAATTGTAAGAGTATCTAAAAAAAACTAAAAGATTCCCTCAGTCAATCCGAACCTAATAACATAAATGTGATGGTTATTATTTAATAATTGTCCTAATGTTCAGAGCTCGTCTCGTCTCTTCAACATTTTTGTTCAGAACAGATGTACCAGYGGACAGTTTTCTCTAATGTAAAGTAGCTTTTAGCTTAGCAAAGTAGCAATACTTGAAGAAACACTCGTTTACTGCCACCATGCAGGGCTGGCTCTAGCCAATTTGGTGCCTTATAGGCAAGATTTTCTTAATTTTCTAAACCTCCCTGCCAATTTACGTTCACATACCAAATTAGTTTTGTCTTTGATATTATTCTTTACCTGTATGAATCAGGTAAATAATTAATATAATTCATTTGAAACTAAATACCAGAAGTCTTACCTCATAGCTGCCAATGTCTGCTGATAGYGACGAGGAACACCTGTTCATGTTAATGAGCAACTGTGGACTGAAGCAGTTCTAGCGGGGGGTCCGGGGTTACTCCCCTGGAAAACTTTTGTGAAAGATCCACTCAAAATTGCTTTTTCCAGACACTTGAAGAGTATTTAAATACAATCTTGGGATTAATAAAACAACATAAATTCAATGTTAAATGAAGGTAGAACACTAGAAAACCAGAGTTTAACCTTAACTTTATCTGAGATCATAACTGAAAATTCCACGATACTTTTATCATGAAACATCCTGTGCACTATATCAGTGTTTCCCAAAGTTGGGGTCGGGACCCAAAGTGGGGTCCTGAAACATCAAAGTGGGGTACTGAAAAGATTTTCTGAATTAATTACATTTTTGCCTTATTTGTTACAAAGGAGTGAGGTTAGTGTATTTAAAATGGATAAATGTAGTATAAAAATATTGTTACTATGTCCATGTTTTGTTGGCCTGATACAAATGTTTATCATTCAAAAATAGCTGGGGGCTCAGGTCTCTGCTACTGTTATGTGGGTCAAAAGCTGAAAAGTTTGGGAACCACTGCACTTTGGTTCCCAAAGTTGGGCTTGGAACCCAATTATGGGTCATGAAGCACCTTGGATAACCTCCAGAAATCTATTTAAAGGATAATAAAATAATTGCTGATGTAATATTTTCCCTATAATTATTACAAAAACACAAAAAAGTATAAATAAGTATTTATATTTGTGTACAAGCTGTTTAGATTGTCAAAAAGCCTGTGTTTTTAGGGTTATTAACAAAGTTTGTGTACTCAGACCAGTAATATTTGGGGTCACAAGTTTTTGCCATGAATATTTTGTGGGTCAGAAGATAAAAAGTTTGGGAACCACTGCAATATATGTATAACACCTCATGTAGTAACAAAGCAGGCTGAGAACCCCACAGAACAACTTACCTTCATAAATTTAACCAGTGATTATTCTACAGACTAAATCATCTATACACTGATAAAAAGTTATAAAATTGTAGGGATGAGTTATTTATGCAAATAACTTACCTTACATCTTCCCATAACTAGGTTATGAGAGTAAATTTTACCAAGGTTTCTTCTCATTTCTTTAATATTTGTCTGTGCAAAGTGAAGGGACACAAGGAGGGAACTCAGACTGTTCAAGTTGATTCATAAAAGATTATGCAATCATTTATTTACACAAATGAACAAATCATAAATTACATCTAATTGTGGGTTTCCTACTAAGAGTCCAAGTAAATGAGATAAAAACCCGCGTCCGAATTTCTTCACATGAACTCAGATTACTTATACAGACAGTAAAACGTCAGTTCTGATGTTAAGACTAATCGATTTACTGGCACTTCACTTAGGTTGGCAAGGGGAAAGGTAAGGAAATTAAGAGTTAGTGTTTCTATTTTAATTTTGAAAGATTTTCAACCGGATTCAGCACGTCCCCTCTGAGCTCTCAGCTTCCACTTGACACGTCACCCACGAACACGTCAGCATTACCTGGAGAGTCTGCTTAAGAACACCCCTGGTGTGGACTGTCTCCCCACGACCCTTCAGGAAGCTTGTCCAGAACCGGCCCTTGGCGAGAAGGTGTCGTCTAGGTGACTCTCAGTCCGCTTCAGCCTGGCTAGAGAGATTCCAGCTGTGGTTCGGTCGTCTTTCAAAATAAAAGTCTCCCCTCCAGGGAGTTGAAAAACACTTTAAAGAGACGTGTGTCTCCAGGGTGGACATGAAGGCGGCTTGCCTCTGTCCTGGACTTCAGGTCGACTCTAATTGGCATTTGAGTCAAACCTGCGGCCCGGCTGTACTCCGGAGAGAACAGCTTCGTCCTGCTGCGTTCGCGTCAGGAAGAACTCTCTCTGCCCCTGACTCAAGGCGTCCGTCTGTTAGTAAGTCAGAGTTGACTAGATAAGGAAAGGAAAAGAAGATAAGAGTGTTGCCAGTGAAGCCGTGAAGGCCGTTGCTCTGCTTCTTTTTGCTGGGCTGTAAAAGAAACCACTGTAAACATTTATCATGATTAATTAACACTCTGTTTAAATAATCAGTCTGGACCTGTGTCCAGATAAATGCAAGATTTTCTTAAGAAAACTCAAATTAAATTACTGATGTTTCAGTAAAATAAAACAGTGATTTATAAAAACACAATGAAAAACATGGTGATGATTTTCCGTGCTTCATTAGTCTATTTTAGGCACGATAAAATAATAGAAGTGATTCTATATTCTTTGTGACATGTCATTATTATAATTAACAGATGCGTAAACATTCTTAGTTAAACAATAATGAATCATGAACAGAAAAGATTGTTTCTGTTAATATCTGATTAAGAGAACTGAAGTCCTCGTTGTAGGTTGAAGTGACCCATCATGGCCTAAAATAAGAGTTCAGCAGTTCCTGCCAGTTTGTGTGCTCTCAGGCCTGTGCGAGACCTGCTTTGAGGCTGTGACTCCTGTTTCTTCACTCGAGGTGACCCCTACAAAATGTTTTTTTTTCAGCCCTCATTTGTGGCACCTTCTAGATGGATGGCACCTTTAGCATCTGGCTGTGTTGCCCGTGCCACGGGACAACCCTGCCACCACACATCAAACAACTTGCACAATCTCTTAGTGCTCAGAATATGTGTTGGGTATGACTCCCGGCTACTACCACACCAAATCTGATCTCAGTATCTGTAAAACTGACAGAGTTAAAGGCAATTTGTTATGTTTGCTAATATCAGTTAGCGGTGGTGGTCATCTTGAATAGATGTAATGAGCTGAATCAACTTCAGCAAACACAAACGTGGTCAAACCTCAGTCAGTTTCACAGACACTGAGCTAAACTTTGGTGTGGTAGTAGCTAAAGATCACCCCCAACACACAGTCCAAGCACTACACATTACCTGTTGGTGTCAAGTCAGTCTTTTAGCAAAATAACGTGAACTAATGGATAGATTTTAATGAAACTCTCAGACTCGTACACTGATAAACTTTTTGAGTCACACTTGTTCAAATTTAAAATAACCCATTAAAGACTGAGGGTGATGTGGATAAAAATAATTGGAGCACATAATAAACTTTTTAAAATGATTATGCTCTCGCTGGGAGGATGTTAGGTAACTAAAATAATTGTTGATTTATTTGTAAAATAATTACCGTCTTCACAAAACCTTTTCTGCCGTTTCTGTGATGAGAAAGGCATCGTGGAACTAATTAAGTGTTGACTTAAGCTTCAGAACAAGTCCCTGGAATAGAACAGAGGAACAGAACTCACAGAGGTGTTTGGCTTTACTTAAAAAGAAACCTCTGTGTGTGCACGCYGTACGGTGTGCGTCTGAGCCGAGCGACTTCTCTCTTTGACATCCRCCGTTGTAACGGAGCTCTTCCCATTGTTCCGGAGCCGTGTTATTGTCGGCTGTGCACGACTCACATCCACCACCTCCCGTGTACCTCGCTCCCGTTGAACCGCAAGCCTGTCAACAGCCATTATTCTAAGCAAGACCTCTGCTGTGATCCCTGCCATGTTTCATCAAAGCGTAGCAATTTATTTTAAAGCTCAATGTCTGAACATGTTAGCTGCTGCTAAAATTACTGCGCGTGGGCGCTTGTGCGCGAGTCCGCTGCAATCCTTCTCTCGCTCCCAATGCTCGTCGTTCCGGTAGACGCTTCCTGGCAGAAGGAGCTGAGTGGACAAGTTTGCTTTTCTCTGGTGCTATTTCACAATGAAGTCTGAACTATTTGTGTGTTTATGTGTGCGTGTGTGTGTGTGTGTGGCTGAATAATTAACACTGTTCGTCACCTTGCTGCAACACATCCCTCACACACTGATCTGATTAATGGAGCCCAAGGAGATGTGGATTGCCTCTCAAGCCTGCAGGATGAGTAAGGTCATGTGTTTTTTTTTTCTTCTGCACACAGAAACAAGACTT
This sequence comes from Austrofundulus limnaeus, assembly GCF_001266775.1. NCBI lineage: Eukaryota > Metazoa > Chordata > Actinopteri > Cyprinodontiformes > Rivulidae > Austrofundulus > Austrofundulus limnaeus. The sequence continues at coordinate 2,970,604 of NW_013952422.1, forward strand.
TTTTTTTTCAGGTTTACATCAAGAGATATGAAAAACCACAAATTGAAAACATCATGAGTTTGGTCACAGATTTGTGAATGCAGTTAAAATCCTGCAAATTATTTCATTCTGAACCAAAGTGAGCATTATCAGAATTATAAAGTTCCATTATTAAATTTATTAATACATCATCGTTGTTTATCTCTTTTTTTCCGTTCAGAAAATCCGGCTTCCTTGTAATCTTTCAAACTGATTGAAAACAGGTTCTTCAAACTTTCTGGATCTCTTTCAATGTTTTTCTTTGGACTTTGGGTGGGATGCTCTTCTATTAGGTGCCAAGTGTAAAATAAAATGGTAAAATGTCAATAAACCATTTAATTTAGCTCACAGCTAGCGGTGGTAGCGATTAACGTTGACGTTTCTGGCTAGCTAACCACTTCTAAAGCTGCTGAAGATCGTATTTAAAATGTGTTCATTGGAAAAAAAAAACTATGAGCTAAATAACAATAAAATGTTAGTGGATGTTTGTTTATTTATTTATTTATTTATTTATTTATTTATTTATTTATTTATTTATTTATTTGGCTAGGAATGCAGAAAATGGGCTAAATAATGAAAATGTATCAGTGATCATTTTTTAACTTTTTATTTTTGGTGCCCCATACGTTTTTGCTCATTTCTTGTCTGATACTTAACTAATTTTATTGGTTTGTTCGTTAAACTATTTAACTCTGACATACGTGTCCTTCAGATTTAAAAAATGGCGCCTAAACTTGATGGATGATCTAGCGTTATGTCGACGTATCGGTCAGTTTAGCAAAGAACCAGTTTGAAGTTAGATCTTTAAAGACACTGTTACAAACAGCCTATCACATTTATGTAGTATGTTCTTGTTTTTTTAGTTGAATCTATAAAATATAACAAAGATAATATAAATTAACAAACATAAAAGCAATAGTAGGATGATTTCTAAACAAAACTTCATGAACAACAGAAGGATAATGCAGCTCATTCTTTCTTCTTTTGTCTAATTTGTCTATTTTTACTGCACAGACACAAGGACTGGACAGATAATGAGTGAAAAGGGATCTGAAATTTAAAGAAAAAAGCCTACAAACATTTTTGCTTAAGACCATTTTACAAGATTATGGTCTGGTGTCTTTGGGAGCAAAGATATTAATGGTGTTTTAAACATTTCTGTATTTAAAAAAAAGGATCCAAAATCAGAAACTACGTAACTCCAGCCAATGTGAAAAGAGACTCGAAGAGAAAGAAAACCTGCAGTCATTTGTACAAATATTGTATAAAATTATAGTGTTTCTTTTAAAGAATAGAATAATATCTAACAGAACCTGTGGAAAAAAACAGAATTAAACAAAACTCTAACTCCAGTGGTCAAACAGGAAGAAAAGAGACAACTTATCTAAGCCTCTGTGTTTTTCTTAACAGTGCACAGCTTTAATAGATTCACTCTTAAAACCAAGAATATAACTGTTTCAAAGTAAAGTATCTTCAAAAATCTAACTTTTTTTGAACATGACATCAAACTCTAGTTGGTCTCTAAAGAAATAAAATATGCAGGAAAAGAAACACAAAAAGAAACTTGAACATACACAGTGAAGAGACGCTTTAAAAAAAAGGAAAACTTTGAGTATCATAAATTCTGCCCAGCACCGTCTCCTCCACGCTAAGTACCATCAAAATAAAGGAAGACTAGCAGAGCCAGATGAGTGTTTTTTTATTTCCTTTCTCTCTGCTACTGCTGGATTTCTGCACAATTACTGCCCACTCACAGTGTGTTTTGAAATAAATGTTGAAGTATTTTAAACTCTAAAATGAAATGTGAAGTGGTGTTTGTTTGCATGAGATTTATTCTCGTTGTCTCAGCTTTACAAAATGTGTGTAAGGGTGTGACTCTGACTCAGATTTAAGCTATTTGTTTCAGACTATCGAGAAGGGGGTCTCTGCAGTCACTGTTTATTTTTATTTTATTTGGCTGTATTTATACAGGAAAATATCTTGAGACTTGTCTCAGTTACAAGAGAGACCTGTAGTTAATGTGTGGGAGGAGTTTGTCAAAGATTGGTCAGATTGACTATTATGGGAGGGGTTTGAAGAAGATGGGGGCATGCTGAGGGGTATGTGGCTCAGTGGAAACAGCCAGGAAGCAACTGTTTTAAATATATTCATTTTAGTCATAACTCGAGACAGGAAGGCACTAGTTGCATGAAATTTGGATGCTGTACATGTGGAGGAACGTAATTCAACTCAGTTAAAACAACCCTATTTATATTATTAAACTCCAGACAGGACAGTGAATAAATTGTTTACCTGTTCACAATCATTTTTATTTGAGACATTGTTCTGTTTTAAAC
>NW_013952422.1:2973080-2975145 GCF_001266775.1 Austrofundulus limnaeus
GTGTGTGTGTGTGTGTGTGTGTGTGTGTGTGTGTGTGTGTGTGTGTGTGTTGAGTCGTAGCTCAGCAACAAGCCTGCTGGTCTATTTTTGGTTTAGAAAATTCTCTACAATGCAAAGATGTGGTCCTGGAACACGTTCAGATAGAAGAAGAAATAAAGAAAATTAGAAATTATTCTTCATATGAACCAATTAAAACTATATAATTGTAAATTTTTATTAATAAACCTAATTATATTGTGTCAAAATGAACACTAACTGTGAGAATAAGATCAGTTTACACAGATCAACCCTTAAATATGCTGTTTTTCAATTTTAAATCTTGGTATTTCTTTTTTCTACTCCTGATTATTTYCTGCTGGGTAATGCAAACCGTTTAACCGTCATCTTTTTTTTATTTTGTACATTATTATTATTTTATTTAATACACGTTTCTTTGCCTTATTGAAGCATTGAGTCAGATRACGTTGATGTTTTATCGTGGCCTTGAAAATCTTGAAGTCTGGCAAAACACAAATCAAAACGTTGATATTGTCTCTTTTCTTGTTCTTTTATTTTTTGTCAACTATTTCCCTTTTCCGTCGTCTCATCTATATTCCCACTCACTCCCACCCACTCTGCTTCATTCTCATGCACCGCCTGCTCTTGTTTCCCCCCCACCACCTCCTCCTTGTTGCTTCCTTCCATCCATCTCTTTTACCTCTCTGCTCTCCTGTCAGACCAGCGTCTCATCTTTACAGCCGTCCTGTAGCTGATCGGTGATTTTCCCCTCCCCGCACGCCCTGAGACCCCGTCTGTAACATGAATCACACTTTTTCAGATGATTCTATTACATGCCTGCAAGCTGCTGGATAATTCAATAAGCACCAGTGAGATGACACACAGTTATAATCTACTTAATRAAGCTGCTGGTCTGATGAAGTGTGCTCCTATTTCCTCTTTTCTTTCCCCTTCCTTGTTCTCTTCCTCCTCCTCTTCCTCCTTTGCAGGGTGTTGATGGAGAGCCATTCGAATGACAGCCGGGACAGTGGTCATCACTGGTGGAATTCTTGCTACGGTTATATTACTCCTTATCATCGCAGTATTGTGCTACTGTAGGCTACAGGTGAGGTTGTGCTGTCTGCACTTTGTTGATAAAYGTGTAGAAAGAAAATTATTTGGAGCCTCTCTAACCTGAGAAGCTGTGCCTGGGACTCTCAATTGAATTAATAACTCTTTGCATGCACAGCTGCACAGTCTTCTATTTATAAATAAATTATAAAAACGGTTCACAGCAGAAATAATTATAAATGCATGATTATAAATATGAATATAAATATTTCTGGTGATCAGTTTTAATTTCTTTCCAAGCTCTGCATGATGCTTGGCTTTTTTCTTTTATCCTAATACAAAAGTCATTTTACCACACATCAAGTGAAAGATGCCGGCGTGCATATTTTTGAGCTTATTGCTGTTCTGCAAAGGTTAACTGGCTTTAACCGCCATGTTTCTTTGCAATCAGCTCCCCCAAACTACATTTTCATGGACATGTAGGTAAAAAAAAATATGTCAGGCTTTTGTAGTCTTCATCTGTCACCATCTATTTTTTTTATTATTATTATTATTTTTGTTTGGTTGTCTTCTTATGTTCAGTTGTTCCTCTGTGTCCCGGCCTGCCACGACCATCTACACCTGTTTGCTGTTTCCCACAGCTGCAGTCACTCCTGTTCATCAGCCCCATCTTTATATTCCCTTTGTTCTCATACACTCAGCAGTGGAGCATTTTGCATTATTCATGCCAAATCTGTTCTTCCTTGTGTTTTCTTGTCTCCTCATACAGCTCCTTGGTGTTTTGCAAATTGTGTTGCCACTTTTTATTTATCTTTATTTATTAAATTTTTTTTTACATTCCTGGGTTCAATCCCATAAACTGTGACACATGAGCATCCTCATATAAAATTTAAAGGGGCCATATAAGCAGAAATGTTTATTTTAATATCTCCCGGTTCTGCAACAATATCTTTATATTCTGTTTTTCAACCCTTTCCATTTTCTCAATTTTCTTTGATGTTTTCTGAACTATTACGTC
>NW_013952422.1:2975430-2977488 GCF_001266775.1 Austrofundulus limnaeus
CTATCAAGAATGAGAACCTCCTCATCTCTGAAAGAGTGACCGCTGGCCTGTAAATGAGTGAAAACTGCAGAGTTCTGGCCATTAGACGTAGCTCGTCTGTGTTGGGAAATTTTTTGAACAGTGGCTGCTTTGTTTCCCCGATGTATAACTGGTCGCAGTCCTCTTGGCACTTAACAACATATACAACATTGCTCTGTTTGTGCCGGGGCACCGGGTCTTTGGGGTGAACCAGCCTTTGCCGTAATGTGTTTTGGGGTTTGCGGTGGTGAGATGAAATTAGCATGTCCTTTATCTTTTAAAGTACTTTAGCCTTTCTGTCTACAGTTTGAACCCATTACCCACAAAGGCTTGAAGTGTRGTCTAACATTTCTTATTGTACTCAAGCTGAATTATTCAGTTCACTTCCACTAAGGAAACAATATTTAAAAGTCAAAACAGGGTTTTTATGTCTGCTAGAGTTTGATCATTTTTATTTGCAAATAACATTTAAAAAAAWTTATATAGGGTGAAATTACCTGCTTTGTGTTTTCATGCTTGACAAACTCCATTTAGGTTCACTAATACCAACACCCGGGACCGTTTCAGCAGATTCTATTAACTCGTCCCATTGCTTCAGTCTATTAGCTTCTGTTAGTCTGAAGTAATCCCCTGGAATTATTTGTCTTCTTGCAGGAAAGCATTTCTAACATCATTTGACAAATAAATGCAGCAAATTATTGCTGAAATTGGAGCTGCTATTTTTGGAAGTTTTAAAGGAGTAATTGGATATTCTGACTTCCTTCTCTGGAAACAAGCTGAAAAGAGAACCTTAACTAAAAAAAACAGTCTTTGCATTCACGTGTAATCACCTTGACAGTTGTAATTTTTTTTAATTCATGAAAAAAAGATGTATAGCTTATGTGAAAAATGCTTGGTGACAGGAAAACTTAAAGTAGAAATGTGCTTTTAAATCCTTCATTTTCACATTTAAATCATTCAATTGGGGTCTTTATAAAGTAGAACTATGCTTTGGTGTGAATTCCTCCTTATCTTAACTTTACCAGCCCCTCTTTCACCACTTTTCTGGTGTGTGTCTCAAAGTAGCTGGTTTTGTTACTGTTTCCTCCAACATGCTTCAACCCCCCACCCCCTCCTGCTTCCAGACCGGTCCACTCCAGTTACATTTTCTAGAGAGGCAGAAGCAATTTATTTACAATTACATTGAAAGATGTCAGAAACAGAAAATGTGTCCATCCAGCCTTACATGTTGGAACCAGAGTCTGACCCAGAACCAGAGGAGAATTAAGACGAGGAGATTGTAGTTAACAGACCTGTCGTGGCAAGTTAAATCCTGCCGACAACGCCAAAAATCTGTCGTGGCAAGTTTACCAAGAATGCAGAAACACGTTGGAATAAATGCACAGWAAGTCTGCRTGTATGGTCATCAAATGACTAATATAGAGCAACAAGCAAACAGAAGTCAATCAGGAAGTCTGTCGGGTTGTGGCTGCCTCGTCAGCGGAAATAGCCAATAATATAACATCATGTTAACATCATGTGACAGTTTATAACCAATCACAATCCGACTAATATAACTGCCTAACCAATAACATGGCTCTCAGCCCCAAAGAGTTAACTTGTCAAACAAGAGAGGTCAATCCTTTGCTGGAGTCCTGACATCTGGGGCAAACGGATTAACAGCCGAAAGAAGTTATCATAAGATGAGTACTGGACAGCGTCAAGATGAAACAGATATAAATAATTAGTCCATAACAAGACCTTATATGGTAATTCCGTTGCAGATTATTTGACGTGGTAGTTCAGAAAACATGATAGAAAATAAAGAAAACTGAATGGGCTGAAAAATATGACCCAAACAGAATATGAAGATATCTTTGTAGTAGGACGGACTATATTCAACTTTTTTGCCCTCATAGAGCCTCTACAAAATATATTTAATTGCTAAAAAAGTGGATTTTGCACGACAGTAAACCATTAAAGGGTAGCCGTTGTTCCATTAGATATTATTTGATAAACATTTACTTCAACTGTGAAACTAAGACTAAAAATACAGTAGAC
>NW_013952422.1:2977498-2989551 GCF_001266775.1 Austrofundulus limnaeus
ATATATATATTGTCACATTATTTGGACCAAAAAGCATACTGGGTAAATGATGATGTTTACTAGATGCACCGCTGCGAGCAAGATCTATTCAATCTGAATGTTAATCTTTGACAGTATTCAACCTTCAGTTCTTTTAAATAAAACCAGAGAGCGTTGACAGAGAGGAGAAGGTAGAAATGACTCAGCCTGCAACTGAAAATATGGATGAAGGACAACAGGGCTGCGTCATGGAAGAAGAACTTCGGCATTAACCTGTTAGCTTTTGCGTTAGAGCCAATCTAATACACACAAACACACGCATGTATGCCGATATAGCATTGGTTTTAACTGAACTGTTGCATATTTATTTGTAACTGTGTAAATACAGTTAATTAGTTATTAATGTTGTTAGCTCCAGCGCTAATGCTATATCAACATATAGGTCTATTAGCTTGGGTGCTAACGTGAAAGCTAACAGACTTAAGAAATTCTTCTTCCATGTAGCAGCTCTGTTGTCCTCCATCCATATTTTCAGTTCCAGGCTGAGTCATTTCTACCTTCTCCTCTCTGTCAACGCTCTCTGGTTTCATTTAAAAGAGCTAAACATCAGATATTGTTCAAAATTAGCGTTCAGGGTAAATAGAGCTCACAGCCTCACATCGGAGCACCCAGTAAACATCATTTATCTGGGATCCTTGGTGGCGTAAAAAATATTGCTTTGTCTGTATTTTTACGGTCTTGTCTTTATAGTAGAAATAAATGTTAATGAAATAATGTCTCGTTATGGTTTTTACAGTTGAATGTGATTTGGGATGGATAAATAATCCATATGAGTGGGYTCTGAGGATAGTCCTGTAATGTTTAAGTGATTTTCAGGCTAATAGTGGCTTATCATCAACGTACCTTCTTCATTTTTCCCTCCACAGTATTATTGCTGTAAGAAGGAGGAGTCTGAGTCGGAGGAGGAGGAGCCGGACTTCGCTGTCACGTCCCGCCTCCCGCCAGTTCACTCCAACCACAACATCGTGGCGGCAACGGCGGCCGCCTCCTCCATCCCGAATGGCCCCGCCCTTTTCTCCACCCCGCCGCTGGCGAGAAAACTGACACGCTCGCAGACCTTCTGTCCGTCCTGCACGCACTACGACCTGCCTTTCTACCTTCAGCCTCCTCCGCCGCAGGTCCACCACCAACCGGACGGACTGAGGAATGGAGGCGAGCGAATCAGCTACCGCAGYGTCCAGCAGCAGGACCTGGAGCTGCCCGTGCCCGTGAACATTTCAAACTATCGGAAGCCAAACCTGGCGCGGTCGGTGACCATGAGGGAGATGTTCACACGCAGCTGCAGCATCAGCACCGATGTTTAGCTGGTTGAAGCTCGTTTCATGTTTCTGTTTTCTTTTGAAAGCTGAGAAGGCCAAAGCGGGACTGATTCAGACTGTGTTTRTGTCAGCTTGACCAGTTCTAGTCTTGTTTATCCAGTCCTCGCCTGCAGATTGAAGGACTCAGATGGCTCTCAGGACAGTTTTATCAAAGTTAGATGCTCAGGTTGATGATTTTACACTTGGGCCAATATAAAAGTGTTTCAAAAATATTTCAACATGGCAAAGAATCATGAGTAAAAAAAGACTTTCTTTTACACAAAAGGGATTTATTTTGCAATTTGGTGACGTCTGTGTAGCCCCTGACTTGAAGGACCCTGCAATGTCAAAACGCCATCATTCGGAGGGATTTCTCTCTTTCACAGCTGCTACAAATCAAACCTGATTAGAAGTCTCCCTCTATTATAATGAGACGATWTATTTCATTCATCACCAGATTATGAAATAGTGTTTATGACAATAGGAGAAGAGGTTTTTTTATGGATTAGCTGCCGTGCACGGACCTTTTTTGTACAATCCCGATTCCAGAAAACTTGGAACGTTGTGTAAATGCAAATAAAACAAAATGCAATGATTTGCAAATCTTGTAAATCCACATTTTATTTACAGTCAAACGTAGTAAACATCAAACATTGAAACTAATTAAAAAATATATAATTTTGAATTTTTTTTCAGCAACACATCTTAGAATGTTGGGATAAAGACAACAAAAGGCTGTAAATGTTAGAAATAAAAACAATAAACAGCTTGAGGAGTATTGCATAACCACAGTTTTTATGTATTCATAATGGGAAATTTTTAACCCCAGTAATTGTCTATATAGTTCTGTATTACACAGAAGTACATTTTGACCAATTTTTTACMTAWAAACTAAAAATACAGTTCAAAGCCTGCWTCTCTGATGGTATGAGGGTGTATTAATGCACACAKCATGGGCAGCTTACACATCTGGAAAGGCACTGTCAGTGCAGAAATGTATGTGCAGGTTTTAGAACACCCAGGACTTTTGAACAGCTGGAATCCTTCATCAGACAAGAATGGAACAAAATTATCCCCCAGGAAGTCCAGCAGCTGCTCTCCTCAGTTTAAAAGAGTTCACAAACTGAACTTTCACAAGTTCWCTGAGGTAAACAGAATCCTGTCCCAACTTTTATTTATGTGTTTCTGTCATCAGATACGATACTAACTTTTAAAAAGTGCTATATCAGTTTCAGCCTTTATTTTATTCCAGTGTGAATAAAATGTGGGTTTATGAACTTTGCAGATCATTGCATTCTCTGTTTATTCACGTTTTACACAACTTCTCATCTTTCTTTTGGGAACAGGGGTTGTAGTTTTAACTTTGGCCATAAGATCATCAGACATCAAGGGCTCATGGAAGATATAGTCCTTCTTTCCACATCCTTTCAGGTCTCGTGTTTGCTGGGAGAGTATGGTCGCTCTGAATATCTGCACAGTGTCCGTACATAAAAAAAGACATCTGTGTTGTTGCAGGCAGGATGGGTAAAGTGCAGAAACAAGTTGTTTGTGTGCATTAACTGTATGCCGTTGAGCGTGTAACGTGGTAAAATCTCATGCCAGACCTTTTTTTTTTGTTTGTTTGTTTCTTTGTGTGTTTATTAGTTACAATTTGTCCCAATCTGTCTTTCTGGTGAAAATAAAACCCAGAGCAAAAGTGGGTTGCAATAACTTATTAAACATTTATCAAAAATGAGGTAAAGCAACCCACGTGTGCAGCTTTACTCTAAATTAAACCCAAGCAGACGTTAGGTTTTGCACGTTTATTTCACTGATACAGCTACGATTAGAGGAGCAGTCATCAGTTTGAACTTTCAGTKTTATTTTATTAGTTTTTTTCACAGTTCTTCACTTATTTTTGAGTTTGTGGCCTTTTCTCTGTATTTCTTGTGACCTGGTTGATGTCCAGTGTCTAYGGCTAAAGATTCACCTTTAAAGGCACATGTATAAAATATTTAACAGACCATAACGTCCACTTCAGTCTCTTTCCTCCCTCTCAATCTGTTGGACTGAGGAAAATGTGCTCTGAGGTTTTCAGAGAGAATCCAGCTCAGGACTGAAGCTGACTTGAATGTCCTTTCTGGACCCCCGCCCTCACCATCTGTTTCAATTTACAGTAGATGCTGATGTGCTCTGCTCTGTTTTGTCTCTTTGTAGATTTTTATTTTATTTTATTTTTTTTAGTAAAAGGTGAAATAGTGCATACTTTGGTCCTATAGGTTGGGGGGCACCGAGTGTAAAATATAACATTGAAAAATATCATGAACACGTTTTCATTATTTAGCTCACTTTCTGCGTGTTAAAAAATGCCCACTAACATTTTATTGTTGTTTAGCTCAATTTTCTAAAATGTTGCAAATTTTTACTAAAAGTTCAACTCAAACCGTAAAAAAAATATGTGTAAAAAATCCTAAATCTAAATGAAGTTTACATTTAAGTATTTCGGAATGGAACCCGTCGTTTGCCGTTAGTTCTCGGCTCTTGTTATGATGTCATCATCCTGAGAAAATAGCATCAGCTAACGCTGCTAACACTGCTAACACTGCGAATGCTTCCCTACAAAACATCAAACTTGCAGTGTTGGCTGGTGTCTGAGTTGCACTTCAAACTTCGGACCACAGTCACCATTTATATTATTTTCAATGAACACATCATGAACTAATGTTCAGCAGCATTAAGCGTTTGTTCGTCGCAGGATGATGATGTCATCCTGATTAGTTAAAGCTAACCSCTGCAAAATGTTAGCCTACAGCAATGAGCTAAACAAAACTACAGTACAGTGTTAGTGAAAAAGAACAACTAGAATTTTATGCTCAGAAGTAAGCTAAATAATGAAAATGTGTTCATGATATTTTTATATATATTTTTTACACTTGACGCCCCATGCTAGGTTGTGACGAGCAAATCCTCAAGGCATCAACACACACAGTTTTGTAAATCTGACACAGTTAATACACCCCTGTTTTTAATCATCACAAGTAAGTGCAAAGCAAAGACACATACTCCAAGAAAAACCACCCTTTAAGTGTTAAAAACTGATTTTTATTTGTTTACAACTGGCCTTTACAGAACAGCCATAATCCAAGCCCCCACGCTCACACACACAAACTCACAACAGTTGTCATTCTTTATATTTTTGAACGTTTTTTTGACAGCTGCACAGCAAAATTAGTGCCATAAATAATTCTAAGAGAACTGTATTATTCAGATTATTACTATTCTAAGTGTTTATTCAAATGAAATGTGTTTTTTATGTTCAGGTATTTGAATTGTTTTATTTTAAGATGCAGCCTTTTCGTTTTCCAGACTCGGTACAGTACAGCAGAGATGTTTCTGTTTTTGTTTTTTTTTTTTTTTGTTTCTAATATATAAATATATAACCAACGGACACATTGTTGCTAATAAAATAGTGTTAAAACCCTCCAGACTTCTGCGTTTGATTTTGAAAATATGAAGCGAGAACGTGTTCCAACAGGTGGGTTAAAACAGGAAGAGCAGGAAACTTGATCCTGGCAGAAAATCAAATGAGTTGGAGAGGCAAAAAAAGAATCACAACAGTTTTTTTTTTCACATAGGAAATTATTAGAAATATGAGTCAGGGCTAATGAATTGGAAGCAGAACACACAACAGATGGAGGTGTGGAGCAGAGAATATCTCACAGAAAACCTGCACGTTTGAGACGCACAGCCATTTTGTGATATTTATGCAACCACTCTGCTGCAAAAAAATATATAAAATCTTCAAATTATGATTAATATCATCTAATTTAAACTTACTTGTGCTATTTTTTTGTTTTGCAAAAGCTGTAATAGGGAATTATGTGCTTCTGGCTCCAACACAAAATGAAAAAATRTTTTTAACACTGTCATTTGTTTTCTAACAGAGAATTGGCCTTTTCACTCTGATTTAAAACTAGAATTTCATGGGGTTTATTGCTATAACCCAGTAACTTCCATTCCTCTACATGCTTGAAGGAGCTTTTGAAAGCTGCAGAGTTTGACAGTATTTCGCCCTTTCACACACACATTCAGCATATTGATTCTGAAAGTGAAGGAATGGAAAAACCACAAATTGTGTTAAAGTGCAGTCATTACATGGGTTTTCTGTTGATAATATATTTCAAGAAACGTAATATCACCCATTCATTATGCCTAACCCCCAAATTATTATTGACGTTTTTAGAATTCTGCAGAGTCATAAGAAATGATTAAGCAGCTGCTTCAAATCGAAACATAGCAGCCCAGGGTTTGCCAAAAGAAATTTATAATGAGAACTAGTCCTGTGTTTTTCAAAGTGGGAGCCATGCCCCCTGCCTAGCTGGAAGGAAGATACAAAAATGAAAAAAAAAAAATATTTATCTAAACCATTACCATGAAATATACAATTTTATAATATATTGAAATGTTATTTAAGAGAGGTAAGATTTCTTTTGTTCGGCTCTTATCATCAACAGTTATTTAAGAAGTTGGCTTTTCAATGGAAATAAAAAAGTGTTTAAAACATGTTAGCTAATACAATCTTTATGCTGAACAAATGTAATGGAGGTTAAGAGTTAATTGACTCACTGAGTCAGGTGTGTTGGAGCAGAGAAACAAGRAAAACATGCTGTCCTCAAGGACCTGCGTTTGACACCCCTGCAATAAAGGGTCTGAGTCTGAGATGGAGGTTTAATGACTGTCAGCTTGAGCTGCCTCACAGTGCATCGTTTAGCTTTGAATCAATGTTACAACATGCTGATCATCATCATCCTCACCCTCGCCTCACCCAACACTCTCCCACATTTTTTGTACGTCTTAAAGTTCCTCTTTCTCAAGCACATTTTCTTCTTTGCTTTTKATTACAACTGTCCTTGGCTGCGTTCCACCAGCCGTGGAATCTAGATGTTCATGAAACGAGCAGCTGGGATTCCATGAATTATAAACAAGTAAACAGCAGGAGGTTTTCCAACTAGAACAACACACCAGTTYGGTCGAGCTGTGGCTGCTGAGCCGGCTCCATGCACCTGTAGCTCATTACCAGCTCTGCAGTATCCCACCTTCAGATCCTGGTTCACCAGGTCCCGTCGCACATTAGCAGACTGGCTGGTTTCAGACTGTCTAAGATTGGGACTAATGTTRCTTTTATCTGCTGGATGAAATTCAGGACACATGTCCATCCTGCTGTTTTAAAAACTGTTGATTCTGCTTATTTGAGGAAAAAGATCAGCTTATTTCTCAAAGGTTACAACCTTTTAAATTAAGACCTACATTCTATTAAAATAATTTGAGACTTGATGCTTTAATTATATCTCAGTTCAATCATCTTTATCATTAATATCAAATATGTTCTGTTCTCTTCCATTTAAGGATCCAATTAAAATTCACATTTCTTGTTTTTACCCTAAATTGCACCTTATCTGTCAGAACTTTTACACCATCACATTCCAGCAACAATCTACAACTTTCGTTTTATTATTACAGGAGATATTTATGTAGGTTTTGACAAATTAAAATATTAGTTTTTAGCAGCCAAGGTAAAGGATGTTGTTACAACACTCATGACTCGTACTGCTGTGTTATAGGCAGTGAGAAATAACTGACCTCCATAAATCTCTCTTTCTCCCACAAACACGTGACTCCGTGCAGGAGCCATTACCGCCCGGTGTGTGTAATAGTGCAGTTTCCTAAAGGGGTGGAGGGGGCTTCTGCTCTGAATTTTTCATTTCCACACACTCTATGTTTCTGTATAACAACTAATAAATAAACAATGAATCCAGAGGACATAACACAGAATGGACCAGATTTTATGCCCTCTATACCTACACATCAGCTCCTCTTGTCTCCTCTTTTTGCTTCTTATTGTCATCTCARTGGTGTTTTGGTCTATGTTTTAGCACCGCTGAACTTGGCCTGTAAAAGCACCTGGATGATTTTGGAGCCTGATATCTGATAACAAAAAAAGGGTTCTGTTTTTTTAATAACTATAACCTTTTGTTTTGTTATTAAAGTCAGTTTAACAACTAAATATGCTAAGGGTTGCTGCAATCATGTAATATTCCCCTTTGTGAAAAAGTATGATGGTTGTTTCAAAGAGGGTGAAAATTTTGTTTTGTATGTTTTAGTTAGCAATGGTTTTGGCGCCATCTGGTGGTCAAAAGGATGGTTGTTTTTGAAAACTACAAAACTACAAAAAAAAATTTAAAAAATCTAAATACTGTCACCAATGTAATGATTTGCTGCATTTTTATGTGATAGAAAAATATTTTTAAACTTTCATATCAACTAAAGAAGATCTTTGAAGCTTTTGTATTTAAAAATCAGCTTTTTAAGTACATTGTTAATGTATAAACAACATGATTACAACACTTAACTCTTCAAGTTATTTCCTGGCCAATCATAAAATCATAAATTAAGATGTTTCCAATGCATTGTAGATATTATTAAGCTGTTATGCAAGCTTTGTGGTATTGTTTGTTCAATAGACAAGTGGCTAAAACAACAAATAAAACATAAACCAATGAGTTTATAAAATTAAACAAGACTTTTTTTTTTAGCATGTATCTACTTTTTCACATGACCTGGCCTTTTAAATTTCGTTTTTCCTATTTTATTGGGTTTTGACTGTGGTGTTCGCTCTGCGCATGCTCGGTAGATGGCCATAGTAAATACTTCCGTAAAGTCACGCCCCCTTGTTTCTGTATCCAATGAAATATCAGTATTTCACTTCTAGCCGCGAACTGCAAATTTCTCAGTTTTTTTTCGACGTTGCTGAATGCTAAGTCAACGAATGTGGCTGCCCCACTTACAGCAATATGAGCACGGAACAGGCCGTCGAAACGAACTGTAGTGCAAATGATGTTCACATTTCAACGCCAGAGATAAACGACTCAAAAAAAGAGGCGCTGAAGAGGTACGTAACAGTTAGCTTAGATAGCTAGTTGAGGTAGCTAGTTGCTTTTTACAGCCGGGGTTAGCTTCAGTTTTTAACCTCAATGGGAAGCTGCCACAGTTTATTTGTATGCCTCAAATGTTAAACTAAGTGGTTAAATATATTTTATTTGTCTCGTTATGTAGTGATAGAGTTAACATAAATGTTGCATACTAAACTGATAGGACAGAGGAGTCCAATCCTGGGCCTCTGTTTCTTATTTGTTTCCCTGCTCCAGCACACCGAATAAATGAACTACCCCATGTTTTACAGATGCCTGTTAATCACCCATTCATTCATACCAGGTGGATTGGAGCAGAGAAACCTCACAAATATGCAGAAGAGTGATCTTTGAGGAACAGGATCATGTCTTCACTGCAAAAACTGTGCACCTAACCAAGTTTTAAATCCTTATATCAGCCAAAAAAGTTTTTTTGATCTTGTTTTGAGACTGATTTACTAAACAAGAACTGATTGTGTAAGAATGATAATCTTGTTTTCAGAATATGTAAGGTTATTTGTCTTGTTCGCCTGAAAATTTGACTCAAATTAAGTCAAAAATTTCTGCCAATGAAGTAAGACAATTTTACTTGGTAAGATTCTTGAAATAAGAAAATACTGAGTCAAATCAAGTATTTCAAGAATCTTACCAAGTAAAATTTTCTTACTCCACTGTCAGAAAATTTTGACTTAATTTGAGTCGAATTTTCAGACTAACAAGACAAATAATCTTACACATTCTGAAAACAAGATTATTATTCTTACATAATCCATTCTTGTTTAGTAAATCAGTCTCAAAACAAGATCAAAAAGACTTTTTGGCTGGATATAAGATTTTAAAACTTGGTTAGATGGACAGTTTTTGCAGTGTTGGGAATGCCTTAATATTTGAAATAATAAACTTGGTTTATTTGCAATAAACTCCTTTTTGGGTGGTACTTATATCACAGGAGAAAAAAATATAYGGTAGTTGATAAATGTATACGGTTGAACTAAACAACATAGGAAATTACTTTTTAAAAGTGTACTTTGACTACTTTTACTAATATTCACTTAACTATTTTTCAGAGGATTTTTATTGTTTAATTGCATAACTACGATGAAATATTAATGATTTACTTCATCATGAAAGGCTTTGGATTATTTTTGCATCACCTAGGATTGGGCAAAATCATATTGTTGGTAATTAATCATCAGTAAAACTGTCAGTTAGTATTTGCCACTTGGCGACATGTTTTTGTGTATGACACATTGTCACTTCAGTGATCCCAATGGTAAAGGCAGCGTAGRGCAGCTAACACTAATTCTAAYCCTACAAACTTGTTTAATCACCTGAAACACCAACATAAACTGGAGTATAAGGAAAGCCAGGAAAAGCAAACAAAGGCCACAACGTCTGCTACATATTAGAGGCAACTTAGGAAATAACTCGTTTTAAGTTGGATCTTTTTGCACATTGTTAGATTTAATTTAAATTTAAAAAATAAAAATTAAAAGTAACAAGTTGGCTGAATGTATTTTTTGAATTTGTTTACTTTTGCYATTTCTGACAAGGACTGGCTTGATTACTCTCACAACCAATTTTTTTCCCCAAGACATCTCTTATTGTTTTACCAAAAAAAAAAAAAAGGCATCTCTCCATTTCCTCCTAGAACTCCATTCYCAAGGTTTAAGAAAGTACACTCCCAGTTCAAGTCACCAGTAAGTAGCTCATCTAGTCTCCGGCCTGCACAAACTCTTGTATGCCACAGTGTGTTTGTTGTTCCTCARTCGCATGACTTGTTTTTGGTACATTTTGCAGCTTCAAGTAGCAGATAGTCCTAAAGAAGAGGTGGCAGAGCTACAAAAGAAAAAGGAGCAGCTGGATTTAGAGATAGCACAGCTGGAGGCAGAGTGAGTACAACTATGGTTGTCTTTTATATTTAATAGTTTGCATTTTGCTYGCTGAGCTTGAATATTGGCAAAAAAAAATGTCCTTTGCTTGACACCAATATTATTTTTGTTTTTGCCAGAGGATATAGTGTTGAAGAGCTGGAGGATCATATTGATAAGCTGCATGAATACAACGACATCAAAGACATTGGACAGTCACTTCTAGGTCRTATTGGTAAGAGATAAACTTTATTTCACCGTACTATGTTATATTTTGGAAAAAGTCCAGATTTGCAGCTTCATCTGGCAAATTTGACTGAGATAAAATTTTGTTTTCAGCTTAATTTTTATTAAATCAATTGGATTGCATTTGCTTATTTGTTCCATCACAGTGAACATGTGATCATGTGCAATAAAACAGCTTAAATGACCAATTTTGTTTTAAATAATCCAAACATCAGTTTTGGCACAAGAGCATTGTGGTTGTTTTCAATCTTTTGCGATGACTGAAGGTCAATACAAATAATAGGTTTAATAGGTAGACAAAACTGATGGTTTGTGTATTCATGAAACCTGATATGAGCTGCAGGTTAGGGAAAATGCAAATTTAAAAACGGTAGGCTTGAATTCAGTGGGTCAGATTCATTTATGTTGTTCTACAGCCAACCAGTAGAGGGCAGCAGAGGCATTTGTTTTTATTTAGCAGAATGTAATCTGACAACACTGAAAAGGCTTTGATTGTTCTGTCTGGTTATTTCTGACTAAAGTCTTATAAATGATCATTGTGTGCTATCATTACATTAGTTCTGTTATGAATCCAGCTCAYACTCTTCAAATAACCACCTGGTAAAATCTTAATTTTCTGTGGTCTTTCATAAATTGGCTGATATTAATCAGCAGCTGGGACCTTTTGATTCAGCTTACTCAAATCTGTGATCAAAATGATGTTAATACAACAATRATAGCAGTTGGTTTAACAAAATTATAGTCTGTGTTGCAACCATTCAWGGATGAGTAAGTAGAGCAAAGGTCACGTCACTTAGGAAAGTCGTGGTGAGTCACGACCGAGTTGGTTTAGCTCATGACTTTTTACTATATTTATATCTTGTGTAATTGTTTGTGTGACATAAAATGTAGACATTATTATGAGTTTTATTCTATACTTTGCTGTACTGATGTGTAAAAATGAGAGAAAATCAAGATAAAGTTTGAGTTAAAGCTTTACGTTCAGAGTAGTAAAGATATGGGATGATAATGACCTCAGTGAACGGAGATGGGATTTCCACTCGGACTCAATGCCAGTCTTTCACACCACTCACACTTACAGACAATTCCAGTCTCTGTCTACGCTTATGCTTATATTCATACGCACACGTGCAATGAAATACAAGCAGTTTCTATCTTCTTCTTTTTCTTCTTGCTGTCTTTGTCACTTTTTTTTTTTTTTCAAAACAAACACTTTCACAAAGAGTCTACACTTCGACACTGAGGACTGTTGTGTTGTATGTTGGGAGGGAGGAGACTGGTGGGCTGCTGTGGAGTGAGAGACGTCCTGTGGTACCCTCTAAAGACAACTGTCCCTTTGTCTCTGATTGTGGTTTCTGTCTTCAAGAATTAGAACCATCAAAATTTGAACATCTTCTTTTCATATATAACTTTTAAAATACTGACGTTTTTAAATCAAATGCACTGTTATGAAAGTTTGCTGATTTTTTTTTCCCGTAGGATCAGCATTGAATCATAGAAATGTTTCATTTTAACATTGCTGAAAAAATGTAAAATGTGAGAAACATATTTAAGTTTGTGCAAAATCAATATGTTCAGGCACACATTTAAATTTTTATTCTTCATCTGAAGTTAAATATTAATTTTAAAGGTTAAAAGAAGCATTTCAGTTG
>NW_013952422.1:2990433-2991841 GCF_001266775.1 Austrofundulus limnaeus
AATTAATGTATGATCCGATTAGTCGACTAATCGAAAAAATAATCGGTGATTAATCGATAATAAAAATAGTTTGTGGCAGCCCTAGTTTGTGGTTTAGTGTACGTTGAGATGCAGTCATTTTGAAAACAAAATATCCAGTGTGATAAAACAACTAAAAAGAAATCCATAGTTTTCCAGGGGAACTCTATTTTGAAGCCTGTTGTCTAAAAATAAACTGATTTTAAATATTGCAAAGCAAAATTTAAATAACTAAACCTGTGGTAGTAACACGTTARCTTTGTTAAAMCTTTTTTTTYTCTACCAATTAGAAGCTCCATGTTTAAAGTGATCTCGTTCCTTCACACTGTGATCTTGGTCTGTTCAGTGTTTCAGGGATTGTTTGAAAAGTCGACCAGAGGGAGTTGACCCTGCAATGTGTCTCTGTCTTCCAGCTGCTCTGAGGGGGACCACCACACGAGATCTCTACTCACACTTTGGTCTTGAACTGGATGACTGATGAAGAGAGCGGAGGGGGGGTCAGAAGTTAAATGTTGTGAATGCTTTGTCAGACCAATGAAGGAGGGCCAAAGAATGTGGGAATGTAACAGACTAGTCCAACATGCAGATGTGTTCTTAACAAACATGCAAGCTATTCAATCTTTAGCAGATTGCAGGTGACAGTAGGTTTTTGTCCTTTGTTCCATGTGTCTGTCTGGAGTGGTTTTGTAACTTTGACAGAAGGTTTGTATATTTTACGAGATTGCTTAAATAGTTTTGTGAAAAGTGTGCTAAAATACAATTAATATATTTTCTTTAGAGCTTTATGAACAGAAAAATATAGTTTATTGTCTAAGTGTTAAGCCATACCAATACCTCGTGTCGTTCTTTTGGCACCACTTCTGATATGTAATAAAACACATTACTGATCAAATTACAAATTGCACTATCTTCCTAATTTTTTTTTTCAGCGGTGGAGTTTACAAATGCAATGATTTGCTTTAAATGACTGCTTGTGTGCACCATTTGGCTTTTATCATCATGCAATGGCGTTTTCATTTTAACGCGTTTGTAGGTCACAGTTCACTATTATATTTTTGACAACTGTGCAATCACCCCTGTTATTCTCTCATATGAGTCAGACTTTGTTCATGTATGTACAGGTTTAACTTTGTTCTTGTACTCTGTACAGGATTAAATGCTGTTCAAAGCACTTTTTGAATTCTAGGAACTGATTTGTTTTCATTTTTATTGTAGGCGCAGCACATCATTCAAAAAATCTGTCAAATGTTTCGCAACACTTTACTCATAAAAGTCGCCCGTCTTTCTACAAAGTGAATAGGTACTCTCAACAGTGAGCCAGTTTTTTCTCTCTTTTTTAACTAGCTCAAAGTTAATCCCTGTGTGTGTGTGTGTGTGTGTGTATATATAT
>NW_013952422.1:2994121-3031222 GCF_001266775.1 Austrofundulus limnaeus
TATATATATAATGTGACACAAAATTTAGACAAAAAACATTTAATAACGTTAACTACATTGTGTTAAAGCATAGTTTCGACTACAAAAAGGCCTGTAACCAGATCTTCATGTAACTGGATTGTAATGGCTTTTCCAGTTTAAAGGTAGTTCTTCGAGTTTTAGTACTCTATTGCTCAACACATTCCTTGCCCATCCTTTGTTGACAGGACCGTTTGTGGCTGAGCGAGGTATACGGAA
This sequence comes from Austrofundulus limnaeus, assembly GCF_001266775.1. Taxonomy (NCBI): domain Eukaryota; kingdom Metazoa; phylum Chordata; class Actinopteri; order Cyprinodontiformes; family Rivulidae; genus Austrofundulus; species Austrofundulus limnaeus. Next base: position 2,994,359 of record NW_013952422.1, read on the forward strand.
TGATGAATGGGCGAGGTGAGGTGGACTCTGCAGGSAGAGGCAGGGCCCCTTTTTTACGCCATAACGGCCTTGTGTCATCACCGGGCGGAGACTTCCCTGGGTGTAGCTTCTCTAGCCGGTTAGCACTGCCTAGCACTTCCTCTTCCATTAGCTGGTGCCGCAAAACCCACCCCTTCCGGATGTGACGACGTAAACACCTACTCTGTCCATTGGCTKTGGCGCCTGCCCGTCAGCACTCGTGCCTGATTCACCGATTTGACGCTAACGGCAAATGGGCGGGTTCATCTCAGAAAATTATAAGGTCATTTGAATTACGCCTGGCTGTGAGCTTCCCCGGTTACAAGAATGATATGAAATACTCAGACAATAAACGGATAATGACAGCGGGGTCAGAGTCGACACGTCTTATCAGGTCGTTTTTGGTGGGAGCAGCAGCAGGAGGTGGCTGTGGGATTTGAAACCCAGTGAGTGCGTCCGTCCGTCCGCCTGCCTGTGTGCGTTTCTCTGAGCTTCTGTCAAGCCAAGCTAGCGGCGGCGGAGAGAGGAGAGAGGTTGGGGGGGCGACCAGGCTGGCTTGTAAGCCGATCAAGGTGGAATCTCACGCAGCGAGTTTCACGTTTGGGGATTTCTGCGCACCTATATGCTGTGACGGCGTGAAAGAGGGGACAAGGTATGTAAGCTAACGCTGCTCATCCCTGCTACAACCTCCCATCGCCCCCGCGAAGTTCTGTTGAGCTCGGCGGAAAGGTGGTCAGGTTTTTATTTTTTGGGGGGGAGAACAGACGATATGTGTTAGGAATGTGTAAATTCAAACACCCCCTCGGTCCTTAAAAGGGGAAAATATTCCTCTTCGTCCTGACAGATGTACCGCTGTTCGGTCGTTGCCGCTGCGCATCCTGCTCTGCCTCACATCGGGTTAGCGAGTTAAACACTGACCGTCCCACCAGGTCACGGATGAAGGCCGGGCCTTATCGCACATGGTTCTGGAGGTAGCACCACACTGCTTCACCTCTTCCTTCCGAATCCTGCCGCAGTGTGATGCTCCTCCGCGCCTTTTAAATTTCCGGGTTCGGGCATCAGAGGCTTTTTGTCTCCAACTGTGTGTTTGGCAGCTGTCCTACTGAAAGCGTGGCTTCTTTTCTTTTGCCGTTCACTGTCCCATCCGGTGTTCAGAGGGGTTTCATTGTTTTATGTTTTGGCTGTAATCATTATCATCACAACCACCATGCATGAAGGGAGAAATACTCAGAATAATTAACTCAATAACAGTGCCCCCCCCCCCTTTTTTTTAGAACAATAAACAGAAATTAGAGCAAAGCTGATGAATAGATTATGAGTGGACCTATCATTTACTGTTCTGGATCAGCTTTCAAACTATCAGGTGGCAACAACACTTTGCCTTGTTACATTCTAAAAGGAAAGCATGAGGGTCTTCATTTGCTTTATTTTGTTTCTCATCAGAGGAGCTTTTCTAGTTCAACCCTCCCCAGGTTGCAGAGTCCCATTCTTTAAAGCTGCTGTTTTGTCAAGCTTGAACACACGTGCAAATCACTCTCCCTCATGAGGGCTGGTCAGGGTCTTTGCTGGGCCCGGTCCACACGTGAGATGTTTTAGTCGCAAGTGTGAATTGTTGTGAAACTGATCTGGGATTACAATTAAACTCGATGCAGTTTAAACTGAGGAAGCTGTTTTGAACGAGGAGCAAAACCCTCGAAATTTAAAACTTGCTTTCGCTGAAGTTTAACTAAGATCATCTAATGATGACAAGGGATGTTCCAGCAGTTTTGTTCTAACCTTATCAGCTACATTATGTGTAATCTTGTGCAAGATGTTAGATCTTGGAAGATGTGCTAATGATGACTCGGCTATCGCCACCTTAGCTGAACATCTATAAAATTGTCTGAGCTATAGCCATTGTTGTGTTGGATTAGATCAATTAGCTTGCAAAGTGARTTTTTCTGACARTTAATTACACAYGATACGAGTCATCTCCAAAAATTAATCAGTTGTACATGCACATAAAATGATTACTTACTGAGAGGCTTGTTACAGTCTGTCCTGTGGTTCATTARATATTTTGCTAACAAACACAGGCATGAGTAAAATCATTGTCWCCGTTTTACAATGGCTTTCATTTAAACTTTCTAGGATTTTGTTTCCACACTTGTTTCACATTCAGTGTGAGTAAATTTCACTTTATTTGAACCTTTCGTAGTAAAGTGTATTCTACTTGGGGTCGGCTTGAAAACAGGCTCAGTATGTGTAAACAAATCACTGGAGATAACATTCTTCAGTTGTTAGCATCGCTGAGAACCAGAGCAACGTCTGTGCAGCTTGACTCTTATACARCCTTGGGTAATTATAACTTGGAGCCACATTTAATCTTATTTTTAATGCGTGTCCATGGATYTTTTTTGKTTGTTTTGGTTTTCAGGATGATGCGTCTTGCATGTTGCACAGTTCTGCTGTTTGTGTTGAGGCTGTTGGCGGGCCTGCCGTGGTACCAGGTTCTACCGGGCGTCCTGATCTTCTACCTCGGGAGTGGAGGATGGAGCTTCCTGGAGATTTTTGCCAGAACGATTGGCAGGGACTTACAGTAAGWAAACATCTTCCTGAAAATGCAGAAAATTATTGGCTTTTTATTATTGTTTTGCACACTCAAAACAGTTAAAAATTTCATTATTATTATTATTATGACATCTTTATCCTGTTTTGCCTGTCCCACTAGTGGTTAGGAGAACTATGTCTGTGTTGTTAATTTTCCACTCATAAACAACACACCTCCTGCTTTTTATACTGCTGTAACAATGTAAATTTCCCCACTGCGGGATTAATAAAGGAATATCTTATCTTATCAAGCAAATCTATAGAAATTGTTTCACTGTGCAGATTTGAAACAGGAAGTTATTGCCCTATTAGTGAGTATTTACTACAAGATTACTTTTTTACATTTGCAGTTTATTCAATTAAATATAAGAAGAGGCAAAAATCTAAACATTGTGTTTTAAAACTAGTCATTTTTTATTTTCATAAGATTTACCATGATTTTTCCAGATGTTCCTTTCAAATAATAGAAATGTTTGACTTGGTGATGTCTTTTAATGAACAATAATTTGACTCATACTGACGAGCAGTAAATGATCAGTTACAGTAAGAACTCTAGTCTAAATTGGGGTTTTATTAAACTTTTAAGACATTTTAAATCTGTATCCCCTAAAGGAATTACTTCACAATCTGCAAAAAAAAAACAAAAAACAAAAGTGGGCTTGTTACCTCGACAGCAGCTCTTAGTTTCAAACCAGTTAACCTGGAATGTTTTTACCAAAAGAAAATGGAAAGAATGTGTTTAGGAGGAAATTTTTTTAAGACCCGAACCCTCGGCCAATATTTACCATGGTGATGGGTTTTTGTTAACTTCCCTTTACACACACACACAAGATCTGTAACTGGTAAAACAGGAAGTTAAAAGGCACGTGTTGACGACCTGTATAGGTCAAAAAGTTCTGTCAGTCATCTTTGTGACGTCGTGCTACTTTTTAATCACTTAGGGGTAAAAGTGAATCGTTTCAGGACTTTATGCATTTGACTTGTCAAACAAGAATCGTTTCTACTTCTTGACATGTTTTACTGTATCTATGGGGAGTCTGCTGAGAATTCATGATATCTAACTCTGGCAAAGACTAAATTTTCCACAGTGACTCACTGCGAGGTAATGTGAAAAGTGGTTCGACGAGATTCCGATATTTACGCTGCAAGAATCGCAAAGGTTACAGTTTACAGGTTACAGCTCAGCTTTAGTACAACTTCATTTAATCCTGCCACCACATGTTTCACTGACGACCACAGGGTGTTCCAGCTGACATGAAGGGTCTTCAGATAATGCTTAATCAAAAGTGTGTTCTGACACGTCTTTCTAATGTTTGGTCATAAATTAGTCAAAACAAAGTTATATGTAGATGGAAAAATTGTTGAACCTATTGATCCACAATAAACTGAAAATATTCAGATACAGTAAATCTAATCTCTTATGTAATGGGCTTTCTGTTAAGATCATAGGACAGCCATGAATTACTTGACTTGTTGGTTTTTATGATGTTGTTCTTCATCTCTGCATAATATCTTTTGTGCAATAAATGCAAAAGTCCAGACAGTTGCTATTTATTCAGACTTTGCCTCATTGGTCTTCCCTGCTGTAATGTTTTATATCTACTTTTATGTTCTGCATACATGCAGCTAATAGATGTCCTCAGATGGCTGGTTGTATTAATATTTTTATTTTGAAAACTGTTTATTTATAATAAAAAAAACTAGTGCTTATTAGTATGTCACTTTTTTACATTTTAACTGACTGTTAAGATATGTTGAAGGTGACAAACAATCATTATCTTACCTGTTGTAGATAATTTTTATTGTTTTCATTTTCTTGACGTGTTTCTTTATTTTTAATGTTGTGGACAATTTTTGTCTGAGATAATAAAGTTCTATATAATTAGAAGTCTGTTAGGAGAAACAGAGTTTATTCTATCCAGGAATGACAAGTTAGTGACTCACAACCTAAAAGGATTATTGTCCTAGTAAAGTTAACGTAGCTTCCTGTTGTTGAAACGTGTTGCAGTAAAGCTGTGTTTTTTTATAATCTCTTATCTCAAACCTGAAGAATATACACCTGTAAATGGCTCAAGTTATCCCAACATGACTGACTGTAGTAATAATGACTTTACAATGATTGATTTGTGTATTCATTTCCAGTGATAAACATGATTATAATAATATTAACTTTTTATGGCAATTTCACTGGTAACACTAATTACTGGTCAGCAGCATATGATGAATGTTTTTCTGACAAATGCCATTGTGTTCTATTATACATTTAAATTCATAAATCTGTTTATTTTTCTAAAATAAGTCCATATTTTATAATCGTATTATATGAATCAAATAAAATTGTCATGTGTCTAAAGAGTCCCAGCTTTAGCTTATTATTCCATTCAGATTTAGTCAAAACTGAGGTATTTCTAAAAACTATCTTCTACAGGTAAGATATTGACTCTTCATAACCTTTTCACAAAACCCCACTTTAAACCTTGAAAACTATAAATAACTGCATTCAGGGACCTATAACATCTCTTAGAGTTGCAAAAGAAAAACAATATTTTCAACACCTTTTCTGCCTGAAACATTTTGTAATGAAAAAAAATCTGAAAACCTTGTTATGGTAGCATAATAAGATCCTATTTTGAAATAATTTTTAAGCACTTACTTTACTTCGCTGTACTCCCTTTTAATGAAATGTTCCTTCTTTTCTTCAGCGCAGCATATGTCTTGTTGCGGGTGAAGATGAATGTCCGGCGTCACGTCAGAGAGAAGAACACTGTACCTAACATTTTTGCGGAGACGGTGGCGCGTCACGGAAACAAAACAGCGCTCATCTTTGAGGGGACCGGAGAGAGGTGGACCTTCCTACAGCTGGACGAATACTCCAACAGAGTGGCCAACTTCCTGCTGGACCGTGGTTTCAAGGTATGTCTAGAAAACAAAATATTACATTAAAAATTTGGGTATGTGACTCCATTTTTAAAAAAGGACCTGATTTATTTTTGGTTTTTGCTTTAAGGAGGGTGATGTGGTGGCCCTGTTCATGGAGAACCGGTCCCAGTACGTGGGCCTCTGGTTGGGCATGGCCAAAATTGGAGTAGAAGCTGCTCTCATTAACTTCAATCTGAGACTGGAGGCTTTGGTCCACTGTGTCACCATCTCCAACTCCAAGGCTGTGATCTTCGGTTCGGAGCTAACTGACGGTAAGACGACAGAAGAGTTCAAATTCACACGATCCTCCTCACCCTCTGTCTGTACCAAGGGTATAACTTTCTGAAGGACTGGTGTGGACATGTCCCCACCAACTTTGGCCGGACAGGGACAGTCCCCACCAATATTTGCACATCTTTTTTCCTTTGCGTGCATCTACATTTCCCGACAGTAGGCAGCAACAACTGCTGTGTCTACTTTTTTCCGAAAAAAAAAAAAAAAGTACGCTGCGCCCGATCCCTTCCACCCCCTCCCTTCCTTTTCTCTGAAGTGCGAGGACACACGCGCGCGCAGACACACGCATGCACACGCACTCGCGCGCAGACACGCGCGCGGGCTAGCTGCCTGCTGTAAAACAACGTGGTGGTCAGAGCCTCAGAGCTACTGGAGCAGGTAACGGTCTGATAACATCCAGCTCCTGGAAAAACTTTGTTGTTTACAAAGGACCAAAAAATAAGTCAAAAAGTAGGACAGCACTGTTATTTTTCTTATGAAAAGTTAGCTTGCTGCTAGTTATCTATCAGCTAATGTTAGCAATCACTTAGTGATGACATTCTCTGTTATTGAGGTTTTTTTTTTTAATCAGTTAAACTGTATTTTAATGCTCAGTTTGAGTCCAGGTCCACTCTAATATTTATTGATTCCCTGTTATAATTTACATTCATAAAGTCACTGATTATTTCTCTAATTAAATATACTAGCTTCATAATTTACACATTGTTTACTTGACTTTTTAAAGCTGACTGAATTCAGGTGGCAGTAAAAACATAATATTTAATCTATCTGTTGATGTAGGAGCTGGATACAGACAGTCAGAGGAGCAGGTAGGACAGGGTGTCTCAGGTAGGACAGGGTGTCTCAGGTAGGACAGGGTGTCTCAGGTAGGACAGGGTGTCTCAGGTAGGACAGGGTGTCTCAGGTAGGACAGGGTGTCTCAGGTAGGACAGGGTGTCTCAGGTAATAGATGAAGGTGATGGACAGGTGTGAAGGAAATATAAAATGTTATTTTGAGTACATTCTAGTCTGCTGTGTGAACTAAATGAAATAAATTACTGATCTAAAGACATAATCTACAGCATGCTTAACTATTTATTTTGATCAGTATAAAAGTGATAGGCTTATTTAACTTTTATTAGTAGGAAGTGGTAGAAATTAGTTTTCATAATTGGGATTTTCCCGGTTAAATAAAGGTCAGTAAATAAATCTGTCAATCCATCCATCATTAGCTTTCTAATCAATTCCAAATATCCACGTATCGATCTTATAAATAAATGTAAAAACCTCCTCTAAGCTTGTTTGGGATAATTTGTCACATTAATGTAATTATCTGAGTCATAACTGAATTTAAAAACAGGACAAATGCAACTAGTTTAATGAAGAATCTGTCTACGGTCATTAAATCAGGTGTTTATTTTTGTAGGTAAAAGTATCTTTAACAACCTGTTAAAATACATTAGAAATCAGGAAATAGCTTCTAATTTATTCAAAAGTTTGACCCCTCCAGTGTGTCCTTTACACACACACATTATAAGACTTATGTGAGAGGATAAACCAACACACCTGTGCTCTGCCTGTGTGTCTCTGTATGAAACTATGGTTGATTATCAAACTGAATTCTTAGTGAGTTTAAAGGACTGGTACAGTACATGGTTGAATGAAGGTGAGCATAATCTCAGTTAATATGGTTTGAGTATTACTGCATCACAACAGAAACATTTGGTGTTCAGTTATTGACGAGTGCAGACAGTTAAACTGAGCACACACTGAAGACATGAACAACAGAAAACCCTGGTCGCACAACTGGGTGCGTCAGACCCCGTCCCCCACGGTGCGTCCCCACCAACTTTCAGTACAAAGTTACGCCCTTATGCTGATGCATGCTGCTCTGCTTCCTGTGTAATGAGAGAGGTGAGTGCAGGGAGAAAGGAACATGGGTCATAAGGGTCATAAAAGATAAATGGCTATTTGAGTAGGTGTCTCCTCAGTATCAGTCGGTGGCTCTGGCTGTAATGAAGATAGAAATGTCTTTATCACCACCATAAACGGTTCAAGGTCTGAGCATGGCAGAGAAACGCGTCATCAGCCGTTAAGTGATCAACTAAAGCCGATAGAAGGGAAAGAGATAAAGGCACATGGATCAGATGTATTTGTTTTAATTGATGTAGGAAAAAAATCAGTCAAGTGAACACAAGTGTTGCAAGAATGCTGATTCAGCTTTTATATTTAACTAGAGCTGGGCGATATGATCGGAATTTTAAATCATGGTATTTTCAACATTTTCACCGGTTTCACGGTATTTGACAGGATTTTTCTTTTCATCACAGCTCAGCTGATAATAAAATGTACAAACCCTGCTTATTAAGTTTTTTCATTTTACTGTACCTCTGTCTGTGTCTCTGTTTCCCTCCTCTSTGTCTGTTCTTCTCTGACTGGTGGTTGCAGACAGTAGTCATGCATTTTGGTCCAGTCGTGAAGGAGGAGGGTTAAGAAAAGGTTATGATCGGGTTTATTGTTTTATGTTATTTATTAAAGCTTATCAGCACGACTCACCTTACACACTAGTCAATTCCAACTCCACTACAAACTACTTCCTGCGGGCTTTTCACTATAGAACCACGTTAAGTCTCCATCAGCATAACGTCTCCATATTAACTAACAGCGTTAAATCTAACTGTGCACGTCACTGAAGAGGTGTTTACTACATTCAGCGATGGCAAAAACGAGATGTTTTTTTAAACGTCAGTCAATATAAGCAGCGGAATCACCACCCGCAGCTGCAACTAGCTGCTCCAAACATTAGCATGCTAACGCACATAGCGGTGCAGCAAGGAAAAATGTCCCCCGGGAAACAACAGTTYACTGGCGGCTGCGACGAAACATTCCGCTATTTAAACCGGAATGTCCGGTATTCTAAAAATTCATATCATAACAAAAATAAAAACCGGTATTTGGTACAAAATGGTATACCGCCCAGCACTATATTTAACTATTTTATTTCTCTTAACTACATCTGCTTACTTTAGCTGCTGCTGCTGTAATGTAGCCATTCCTGCATCAGAACTTTCTCATTCAGGAGCTGGATGCTACTATTTTTGATTCTTGTAACTTTTATACGTTTTTAAAATGTTTAACTTTTTTTGCAATTTTTTTTCTCTCAATTCAATTCCTCGTTATCTCTGAAATCTGCTTCAGTGTACTCCCTCCATATTTGTTGCTTATTACTTTTAGAGTTGTTTTTTTAGCTTTTTCTGCAACTTTTAGCTAGCATTTGCTACTTTTAGCCAGCCTTTTGCTGTAGTTAGATAGCCTTTTGCTACATTTAGCTTTTAGCTGCTAAACTTTTATTACTTTGACTTTGTAAATACAGTTTCTGTAGCTATCGGTGTTTTCCGCTGGCTTTACACTTCTTTTTGTGTGTTTTTAAAAATACCAAATCAAATAGATGAGAGAGTTTAATTTTTTATTATTGCATGAGAAAAACTGTTAATGAGTAGRATTAAAGTAGCAATGATTAGCTGCTCCTTACTCTTTTTTTTTTTGCATGTGGTTGTTGAAGTATTTTAAGTTAACTTGGTTACTAATAAASCAGAATTGCAGCCACTCAGTCACACACAAATTTAGGTTTTAATTTGTTCCCTATGGCTCTTTCTTGGATTCTTTCCCACTCAGAAAAGCTTTGATTTGAGCAGCTATAAAGRGGTAAAAGCTGCTGGTTCCCAGATTGATTGAGCTGTCTCACTAATGGTTCATCAACTTGTGTGTTTTTAATTTCTTTAAGTAATTAGAAACATGGCTTCTTTTTGTATCATAAGCCAAAATCATGTTAGTATTATTACTGAGGCAGCAGAGCAAGCTTTTTAAAGGAAAAAGCTTTGAGTTGTTTCAGTTTTTTCTGCTAGTATCGGTCCCTTATCAGTGGTTTATTTATTTTTTAAATTGGGAACATAACAATTGCTGAAACGTTGCACTGTGTGAGATGAGTCCTGCATACTTCAGCGTGTTTCTTTTACTCTCACAGCGGTCTCAGAGGTCCACAGCTCAATGGGGAARGCGGTGCAGATGTTCTGCTCTGGGGACTGGGACCCCAAACGGGTCCCACAGGGGACCGAGTGCCTCGAACCCCTGCTGGACGGCGCCTCATCTCGCCAGCCTCGCCTGCCTCGCCCGCTGCAGCGCTGCTTCACAGGTGAAAAGGACCTTCTTGTTGCAGTTCTAATATAATATTTGAATTTGAGTTTTTGCAAAGTGATTTCAGTTCTTTGGAGTGCTTTTTGTAACGTGAATAACTAAATGATTTGCATGTTTGATGTGAGCAATGCTTAAAAATATCTGTTAATTTCATTGATTTAATTTTTATTGTATATTGTCTGCTTGAAATACCTAAAATTAACAGTTTCTCCTTAAACGCTCAAGCTTCAGAAGACTATTTTGAACCAAATTATAAGGCTCAAAAAAAGTTAACGGTTGACGGAACAATATTTGCACACTTTAATGCTCCAATGTTTTTACTGTTACATCATTCTGTCATGTTTACTTTTTATGACTTGATGCAACAATAAATCCTGCCAGCTTTGGTCACSCTTGTCAAAGCTGCCGCCAAAACACAACAGAGTCAGATGAGTCAGCTTTGATATACAATATTACCATAAAATCTCAGAATAGATGAAGGGGAAACAAAACTAATGTCATAGTTTATATAAACACACAGGTAATAAAACTGCACCAGTGTTGAAACTCTGTAACTTTTAACTGAATAGTCAAACACTGACTTATGTTGTTCCTCAACATTATAGTTATTATAATCCTCTGTTTCTGTGCTGTTGGTTGCAGATCGCCTGTTCTATATCTACACATCAGGAACCACAGGGATGCCTAAAGCTGCTATTGTTGTGCACAGCAGGTAGGAAGGAGGCGACACAAGGAACCGCAGCTGTTCTTTTTATTTTTTCTCCTGTTTGCTCGAGCGTAGTCTTSATTTAGCCTAATATATTCTTTTCTTTTGCCGCCTTTAATCATCTTTTCCTGGTTTTCAGGTACTACCGCATGGCAGCTCTGGTATATTATGGCTTTAGGATGACATCAGACGACATACTGTATGACTGCCTCCCACTCTATCACTCTGCAGGTAAGTGAGCCTGGCAGGTGTCATTTAGGAGACAGTATGACAAATGATGTTGCTTGTCAGACATCTTTTTTTTTCCTGCCACATGAAAGTAACTATATATTCATTCATTSTCATACAAAACAAGTGAGGGAGAGCTGTTTAGTTTGTTTGTTGATTTRCACTGCAGAGCCAAATTAATGTTAGCTTATGTTTCTACAACAATAAAAGCTGAAGAGCCTCAGTGTCCTTTTATCGCCACAAAGAGCACAATTACTTTGTTTTAATGATTAAAGATTAAATTATTAAAGACCTARCATTTCTTAAATGAYTTCACGTCGCCTGCTGTTTTTCATGAGTTTAAACTAAATTATTTGCATGTTGAGAAATAAGTTGCAGCTGATTTGGTCAAATCTTGAAAATAACATTATGTACAATTTCATGCCRTGTTAGAGTAACTGTTGAGAATGACTCTCAGCTACTCCCACATCAAATTTTAGATCAATACCTGTCAAACTCAGCTATAATTGTTTTGTGTTGGCTAACGTGGATCAGCTATGGTGGCTGTCTGGAACATTTGYAGATGAATTATTGCTTTYTGAAAGTTTCAATKAAATCYATTCAGTGGTACATGAAATATTTTGCTAACGGAGAACAGTTACTTAATAGTTAACTAATGTATTTTAGACATTTTAGACTAAGATCTGGGGCAATCTGTTCAGGACATGCTCAAAATGCACGTTGGGGATTACRTTTACGTAATCAACTACGATTACGTTGGGTAAAATCGTATCMTGTGCAAATCGTCAGAAGAACTGTCATGGATTACTATTTTGCACTTGGCGATTACTGCGATTGCGGCACGGTGCTAATGCAGAACTAAAACTAATGTAACGTTAATGCTAATGCAGAGCTAACATTAATGCATAGCTAACACTAACGTGAAGCTAACGTTAATGCATAGCTAACACTAATGTGAAGCTAACGTTAATGCTAATGCAGAGCTAACGTTAATGCATAGCTAACACTAATGTGGAGCTAATGTTAATGCTAATGCAGAACTAACATTAATGCATAGCTAACACTAATGTGAAGCTAACGTTAATGCATAGCTAACACTAATGTGGAGCTAATGTTAACGCTAATGCAGAGCTAACGTTAATGCATAGCTAACACTAATGTGTAGCTAACATTAACGCTAATGCAGAGCTAACATTAATGCATAGATAACACTAATGTGAAGATAACATTTATCCTAAGATGGAGCTAACGTTAATGCGAATGCATAGCTGTAGCTAATGCTAACTCAGAGCTAACACTAATGTGGAGCTAGCATTAATGCTAATGCAGAGCTAACATTAATGCATAGCTAACACTAATGTGGAGCTAATGCTAACTCAGAGCTAACACTAATGTGGAGCTAACATTAATGTGCAAAACTAGTATGAAGATAATGCTAATTCAGAGCCATCACAAATGCAGATCTACTGCTAATGTGGCGCTAACGCTARTTTACTACCAACCTAAAGCTAATGTTATCACTATGAACTCGTTTAATCACCTGACACACTGTTATAAATGGGAGTATGAGGATAGCCATGAATACAGACTGAGGACACAATGTTTGCTACAACAAACTCTCCTACAGCGAATGTTGGAAACAAATCTGCTCAGATGAGAACCCACGATGCGTTCAGTCAGTCTTTTCTCTACGAGCAGCAAAATAAGAGCTGGAAGGAGATAATGCGAGTTCTGGCTGTTAAAATTAAGTTAGTTTGATGATTTGTAAGTATAATTTTAGAACACAGGGAAACTGACAGAGTTCAAAACATGCAAGTGCAGTTATCACCTAGTCATCGTTGACGGATAAATGCCACAATTAAYTGTCATAATTATTATTTTTATTTTGCTAAAATCACCCAATCCTATTGGGGATCAGTCTCCGCTACTGACACTCTAAATTGTAGGCCAGTATCTGACAAAACTTTAGTCCTACATGTGCTGTTTAATGTTTGTCCAGATTCTATCTCCAGTTGCTTTGTGAAGGCTGACATCATGACCCCGCTCGTTCTTTGTTCTCAGGAAACATTGTGGGAGTGGGTCAGTGCATAATCCACGGAATGACCGTGGTGATCAGGAAGAAGTTCTCTGCCTCGCGCTTCTGGGATGACTGTATCAAATATAACTGCACTGTAAGCAGAATTTCTCTTTCAGCTCATTGCCACACAGKGCTGAGATAGTTCCTAAAAATGTTCCAATAATTTGTGTTTAACTCCTCTTTTTAGTCACCATTTGGTTGTAAGCTGCCCCTTTTTATCCATCTAACATGACTTCTTTGTCGCGCTGCCACCCTTTAGATTGTGCAGTACATCGGAGAGATCTGTCGGTATCTACTGAACCAGCCGATTCGCGACACCGAGCGWCAGCATCGCGTGCGCATGGCGCTGGGCAATGGCCTGCGCCAGTCCATATGGGAGGAGTTCATGAACCGCTTCAACATCCCGCAGATAGCTGAGTTTTACGGAGCCACGGAGTGCAACTGCAGCTTGGGCAACTTCGACAACAAGGTGAGGACAAGTCCTGCCGGGAAAAAAAAATATTGTGAGGGTTTGATGCTCAACTTAAAACTCAGTAATGCTTTTTCATGGCAGGACAAGGCTGAGAGGGTGTTTTTGGAGAGGCCAAAATCTGATGTTTTTGAGGACAATTAGTGTTTTATTGCGTGTTAAAKCGTGTCGAGTTTAGTGCTGCACAGATTTTTCGAAATAATCACATCGTTTATTAAAATTTGTCAACGCAGAATTTTATTATCGAGTATTCATATTATTTAACCACATACATGTTCGTTTGTATCTCCAATGAAATACATGAGCTGTTGGGGGCAGAATCGCCTGTATTGTCAGCGGTTGCTTTGTTTACTGATGAAGAACGTGCCAGCCTGAAAACCACAGAAGAAGAAGCAGCGGGCACATAAAAGAGCGATAATAATGGTGGAACAGAAAGACGTTCACGTCAAAGAGGGGAAAAAAAAAACCAAGACTTAAGTTGGCTATGTTTTATTGAAAGTAAAACACAGATTTGTTCCATGGCAGCACAGCAGCAGTGACACCACTTGAAACASTAACACACACTGGACTTGTGTTTATATGATTACATACTGCAGGTGGGTAAGGTTCAGAAAGGTTGATGCTGTATAAATCATATTTATTTTCAGTGACTGACCTCTTTGTGCTGCAGCCAACTGTCTATATGTTTACAAACAGAAAACTTGTTTCTTGGAAGCAGAGCCATAAACGTTAGCTAAAGCATTAAGTGACATCTGATCACTGACTTGTAGTAATAACTCATCCTGTCTCCTATAGTTCTTTTTTGCATTGGCGTTTTATTAAATCCTTTGGACTGTCAGATCCAACAAGTTTGTAAATAAAATGTATTTTTTTACTTTTATGCACTTTATTATATTCTTTAGTTTTATTTTGGACTTACAAAGCTATGTCTGCACCCTGCAGGGCAGGTTAACAACCCCTCATGCTGAGGAGAGGCTGCTGTTTTGAGTTTTTGTACTTTGTTTAAAAGACAGCTTTCAGTTTTATTTTYATTGTTCCATCTACAACTGACAGCTTATAGTGAAGTAAGAAGTAAAATGTCTGTGCTGAATATTCAAGTGTCATTTTATTAATACAGGAATATTCATAGTAACAAGTGTTTGAAAAAATGAGGGTAAATAATAATATATGAACAAGTTAACATTAGACACTGGTGCTAGACCTAGACCAGGGGTCTGCAACCTGCGGCTCTGGGGCCRCATGTGGCTCTTTGGTCTCTCTGCAGTGGCTCTTTGAAAACGTTACCAAACATAACAGAAAACATAAACATTTTTTGTTTTTTTATACTCACAACAGAAATCCATTTGTATGCAAATATGTGATTAATACTAATGCAAAAAGTAAAACATGTTAGCTCATGCTAGCCTGTTGTTTACTTAAATAATTCAACTTCCTTCTATGATCCATCAGAAATACTTTTAAAGAATTTGAAAACTACATAAAAATAAGAATTAGAAAAAAATATGCCTGAATAGTTCAGTTGTACTAGTTTTTATGAGATTCAGTAAAAACTATATACAGTATTTTTATTGTTTACATGATTATGGTCNGTTCAGTTGTACTAGTTTTTATGAGATTCAGTAAAAACTATATACAGTATTTTTATTGTTTACATGATTATGGTCTTTTCATTTGTCCTGATGTGCAAAATAATAATATTGTACGTAATAAAACTCACAATAGATTCTTTAGTTTTATAATGTCACCTCTAGTGGCGATAGAGGTTCCTGAAAAGGCCCACGACCCACTAGTTGATAATCATAGTTGTAGCTTGTTTTAYGGCTCTGGACACATTTTATTAGTGAGCCAAGTAGCAGACATGGCTCTTTTGATCATAAAGGTTGCAGACCCCTGACCTAGATGTTATTGAAGAAAATTGATCAAGTTTGCACAAAAAACAGAAAATGCCTTAAAATCAAGTGAAGATAGTTGTGCCTCATCTGTCCTGTTTAGTAGAACAATTTKACCTTAGTTTTGTGTCTCTGGGTCACCTGGTGTAGAAGCTATTGCTTTTTGTTCCTCAAGTGTTATTTGGTAATTTATTGACGGTCCCTATGCGGGCCRTGGTGTGTGGAGGCGGAGCGAGCTGACTGAGATCAGACCGCCTGAAGTAATTAGGCTGGAGGAAATCCATGCTGATCTACTAGCGCGAATATCCGACCTAAAACRAACTTCACTCCAGCGCCGTCTTTCAGACCGGATCCCCACTGGATGGGGCGTTCCAGTTTAAAATCATGACTCTATACCGTACCTCKGACCACAGCAAAAGTAGCTGGTGAAAATGCACYTCAGTGGRGATTTTYCACRGTGAAATTCACCGTCTGCCAGGTRCTCTTAAACCCCATGACATAGTAGCTAAGAATATCATTAGCTTTGTGCGTGAAGTCGTTTACWKAGTTAAAACTAAAATGCGTGCACCWCCCTCTCTTCTCAGCAGGAGGATTTTAGCTAAAATGTCTGACATGCGAGGTGTGTGTGTTTCAGGTCGGAGCGTGTGGCTTTAACAGTCAGATTTTGCCCTTCATCTACCCCATCAGACTGGTGAGGGTTGATGAAGAGACCATGGAGCTGATCAGAGGACATGACGGAGTTTGCATCCCCTGTAAACCTGGTGGGTTTTCATATGAAATATCGGCGTTACTTTTAGTAAAGCTTCAGTTTGTGTTTTTTAGCTGCTGCATATGAACTGAAAGTAAAGGTTGTACCACCGCGCTTCGTATGTTAGCGAGGTTCTTTGAACACTTCATTGCAGTCGTGCACAAGTCCCACTAAAGTCAAATAATCCCGTCTTTCTTCTCTCCTAGGTGAGCCYGGCCAGCTTGTTGGCAGAATCATCCAGAATGACCCTCTCCGCAGGTTTGACGGCTACGTGAACCAATCCGCGACGAACAAGAAGATCGCTCACAGCGTTTTCAAGAAGGGAGACAGCGCCTACCTTTCAGGTTAGGATGCTCRTGTTCACAGACAGAGTTAACGTGTTTTATTTGAATAACTTCAATAAATGAGAGTTTGTCTCCAGGTGACGTGCTGATCATGGATCGGTACGGCCACATGTACTTCAAGGACCGAACAGGAGATACTTTCCGGTGGAAAGGAGAAAATGTCTCGACCACGGAGGTGGAAGGAACTCTAAGCAGGCTGCTAGACATGAAAGACGTCGTGGTTTATGGAGTAGAAGTACCAGGTAACGTCTTTAAATATGTACATTTTAATTATGTATTTCCCATTAAAATAATAATAATGTAATTTACCCAAAAAGATCTTAAACTTGAGTTAGTTTGAGCAAAAGAACTACTTTGCTAAACATTTCTATTATGCATCCTGTTCAGCAGTTTCAGCTGGCACCTTTAGGGCAAGAAAACATTCACCTTAGCACAGGTGAATTAGGCAGTTGTGTCAAAGTATTGATTTTAAAGCACAGTTTGGTAATAAAAAGCAAAAAATAAAGTCATATTGCAAAATCAAACCTAAGGATACGTTCACACTGAAGGTCTTCATGCTCAATTCCGATTTGTTGCACAAATTATTAGAGATGTCCCGATCCAGATATTTTGGCTCAGATTTTTTTTAATGATTAGTCTTTCCGATACCGATCCGATAACTTTATTTCTTTATTTTTTTTCTAAGTAACAAATTTGGTAGTACTAAAGCGAGCCCTGCTGTTCCCACCATGAGAAACATCCAGTTTGCAGATTTTGCAAGATGCAGTTTCAGTATCAATGTTTTCCATTGAAAGGTGTTCCCACACTGCGGACATGGTTGCATGCTTGTGTGCATCTTGACTTCTTAACAGCAGTCGTAAAGCATGATGATGATGAAAACTGTCGTGGAAACTGGATCGGCCTGATCACATGACTAAATCCAATTCTACCAGATTTTCAAAAAATGTCCATTATCTGCCGCCGATACTGAGCATCTGATCGGGACATCCCTACAAATGATATTTTTTCTTTTTGTGTGAACGTTCACATTATATTTTAAATACGACCTCCATCAGACTCCAGTGGGAAGGCTTTATGCTGCTGATTCGACCTGCTTGTGCAGAAGATGATGTGACGTCACATTCAGCTCGCTGGTTACAGATGTAACTAAACATAGTTGCTAAATGTTAGCATGTCGCATGTCAAGCTGTTCAATCAGAGCTGATTAAATAATTATCTGACGTGATTATTTAATCCAGCATTTACATTTGAACCTGCCTCTGGTTGGCTGCTCTGGTGCAGCGTGTAATTACTCCCAAAAACATGTACAATAGGTTGCCTCCAGGCCTCCCTTGAAAAAGAGATCTGCGATCTCAACGGGACTTGCCTGGTTAAATAATGGTAAATAAATAAAAAAATTAAAGCATCGATCCAGTAACTTTAGTATCAATACGGTCCGAGACAGACGTTACCATCTTACATTCAGTGGATTCTCAGTCATCCAGGACATGGAAAGTTAAAAGATGAAGCAGTCTGTTCTGCAGCTGAAGATGTGTGGAGATTTAAACAGCATGTGACTCGAGGTTAAAATCATTATTACTGCTTAAAGTGGCTGTGACATCAAATTTTTATAATAAATTTGAATGTATTTTTGGAAAGTTAACATTGATAACATATTGTAAAAAAGATTTCATGCTGCTGAGATGAACGGTTGTTGAGATATTCACGTGTAAAGAAACAGGAAGTGATGTCAAAGGGGAAAGTCTGAATGTAAACAGAACATTGCTAAAATGGCTAACAGCACAGACTGTAGAGAATAATCTGATGTTTCTTTAGATTATTTTAATTACTATCATAGAGGGATGAGAGAGTCATAATTCAAATAATAATGTTTCAATAAACAAAAACCAGGAAGTTTTCTTACTCAAAGAGTTCCCCTTTCATGTCACTTCCTGTTTCACTTTAGCTGAGCAAAATTCAAAAGAAAATGTGCCAATTATGTGACATAACGGGTCAAATTGTGTGTATTATGCCAAGTTTCTTAAATATAAACATATTTTCTTTGACTGTTTGTATTTCATGGATATGCATGTCACAGGCACTTTAAGCCCACCTCAGTGATGTAACAGTTGGATGAAATGAGATGTGACCGTTCAGACTGAGGTTGCTTTGAAAAACATCAGATGTGTATCTGATTTAGTACTACATACTGAAAAGTCCTTAGATTTAAAAATAAACTGATATGGGTTGCATAGAGGCAACAAAAATGGATTTGTATTGCATTTGCCTGCAGTGTGAACGAAGTCACTTTGCTTCATAAACATTTAAAGATTCAACCTCCAGCATAAGCTGCTGTATGAAAATATGACTGATTCTGATCTGCACTCTGTGGCCCTGCTGCACACAAAACAAGCATCTGTTGGAGTCGAAATCTCTGTGCTTCCCACGGCTGATTGTGGCCGTCTGTGTTTACAGGAGCAGAAGGAAAAGCCGGGATGGCGGCCATCGCTGATCCGTCTCAATCCGCTGACCTGGAGAGGTTTGTGAAGGACATGGAGAAGGTTCTCCCTCCGTACGCTAGACCTGTCTTTCTCCGCTTCCTCCCAGAAGTCGACAAAACGGGTAAAACCTGGAGTTTGTGTGACGCCACAGTAAAGTTTGGAAATAAATAGCTTTAATCTGGATCTACACAGTTTTTTTACCTCCCCTTTTTTTTTTTTTTTTTGCAGGAACATTCAAATTTCAGAAGACGGATTTGCGTCGGGAAGGCTTTAACCCCACTGCGGTGTCCGACAGACTGTTCTTCCTGGACACCAGCAGAGGGCGCTACGTGCCGCTGGATGAAGAACTGTACCGCTCCATTCTGTCAGGGAAACACAAATTATGACCAGGCTGACCACTACATCCACACATACACACTGACATGCACACGTGTAAAAAATATAAAAAAAGATAAAAAAAATTCAAATCTGAAACGAGGACGACCGTGCGTGCCCAGGTTAGCAGAACGAGTTTGACTCCCCCTCCCTCTCCAATATAAAAATGTATTATCATTCAAAGGCCAGTGCGCACACACGTTTTACTCCCAAACCTGCTTTGACCTTTAAAATCCATAACAATAACTCTGCACGCTGCTCCATTCATTCATCGTGGCTGAAATCTCCCCAGCATCCCCTCGTGCTACTTCAGCAGACCCCCCCAAAAAAACAAAAATTAAAATGAGGCACAAACTGTTGATTCACAGCCCTGTAATCGTTAATCTACCCAGATGTTTTCCTGGGCAAAAAGGGACGAGGAACTTAACGGATACTAAAGTGAAACAAAGAATCCTTTCTTCACCTTAAAGTGAAACGTCAGAGGAGTTATCTCAGTTTTCGTTTTAATGTTGATGAGATTAATGTGTTTAAAAGATGGCACTTCTACTCTCGACTTAACCTGCACAAGCTAGCCAGACGTGACAAACCTGGACCCCCTCCTCCGCCTTTGGTCTCTGAAGCCTCCCCGTTGAGAGGGACCAACGTGAAAGATGTGATCAGAGCAGCGAGCTTCCATGTTAAATTAGATGAGCGGTCGGAGCTTTAACGTGCAATACAGCTCGAGCTTTTACAGTGCGATATCCTGCTGCAGAAGCAAGAGAACTGAAGTTATTTGTTTTATTATTATTTAAAAAAAAGTCTGCAACACACCAAATATATATTTTTTACATTGTAGAGTTTACATATTTTAATTTAAATGGATTAAGTTGTACAATGTTTTTTTGTGCTGAGTATGTCTTTTTTTTATCCTTATTATCAGCTTTTGGAACGAAAAACGAAGCTGCTGAACGAGTTTTTATATCAGCCACTGGAACACAAAGTGAAGCAACTTGATGAAAATTTTTCATAAAGAGAAACCGGTTTGCATGCTGAGCTAGTGTGCACTATAATGGTCAGATTGTGCAGGTTTTGTCTGAAAAGGTAGACTTGGCTTGTGTGTGTGTGTGTATGTTGTTTTTAAAACATATGAAGACGACTTGAATTAAGGGAGAGAAACCACCTGATAAGGTGTTGTTCTTAATTGGAATCCTTTGCCAGATCTGTGAGACTTGAACGATCCAAAGTGCAGGAGCGGGAACATTCAGACCAGTGGGGATTTGTCAAAATAGCTGTGTAGAAGAGGAGAAAGTGTGCTTTAGAGTTCATGCAGATTGTTTGCACTTGCTGTCATCAAAGGTTGTAGCAGCATGATCATCGACCACAAGCGGAGCGCTGTGCCTTACTCACAGGCCCTGACTCCCTCACCCTTTATCTTGGAGATTTCTGCATGTCGAACACCTCTTGACTTCAGTCTGTCCTAATTGTTTTTTGTAAATATCAATGTTCTCCATCAAAGCAGCTTGTCGAAACGAGGCCCAGATTGTAGGGGAATCATCTGCTCTGAATCGACGACAGAAATTTAACAAATAAAATAAAAATGGCGCCTTCTTCCTGACCGGTGCAGGAGGAGTTTATGTCTAAGTTTTGCAGGGCTGTTGCAACATTTTCACTCCTTTTTGGGCTTTAATTTGTTTCTTTTTTCTGAACTATGTTTGTCCCTTGGGTGTCATAGATTAGTTTGTCCAGTTCTCTGTTTGGTGCTTTCGTTTTGAGCTGACGGCTTTTTATCTGCCAACCTTCAAACGAGTTTGTCCTCTGTTTCTGTCAGGTTCATCTCAATGTACTCAGGTGGATTAAGATGGTGATTTTAAAAACAAAATAACTTCCTGATAAATATGAGTGTTTGTTGAAAGTTGAGGGTTTCTGATGGTTAGAACAACCAGGCAGGCTGTTGTTTAAAGGACCTTTGTATCGAGGATATGTGAGTTTTTTGCAAACAGATGATTAATATGTTGAAACATTAGTTTATGCATTGCACTGACTGACAGTTAAAGGGAGCGTCTGGTTATTTTTGAAAATGGTGTTTTGTCRAATAGTTATTAAGTACTTTATCTGCTGTAACATCAGTCAAAGTTTGGAGAAAAGATAGAAGTTTTCATTCAGATCAGGCTAATGGCCAACTAAGCAACAATATGGCCTTGGTTTAGCATTTTCTGGCTTTCCTCGTACTTCGGTTTATGCCAGTGTTTCAGGTGATTAAATGAGTTTGTAGGGTTAGCTGCTCCACACTGCCTCTCACCTTAGGGCTCTCATACACCTGATCGTGATGATGTCGTACACAAAAATACATCATCACACGGCAGTGATTCCAAAGTATCAAATATTAATTGTTGACAGTTTTCCTGATGATTAATTGCGCACAATACGATTTTTCTCAATCCTACCTACGTCACATTGTTTATGTTGAGCACATGTACATTTGCGTAATAACAGACGTTAAGTTTATTATTGGCTAATGAAGCATTTTTTCATATCAGTATGGTGTTTTTGATGAAAACTTGTTTTATAAGCCTGAAAAACAATATTAAAATCTAGCCCTCATTGGCTAGTCATTAGCCTAGCCTGAGAATGATTTCTACCCTTTTCTTCATAATGTGTTTTGACTTTTGAGGCACTAACTATTATTAACTATTAAACAGAACACCTCAAAAATGATCTGAGTGTCCCTGTAACCTTGAAGGCTGCCGTCACATGACGGTTTTTTCACCCGTCATTTCCTTGAGTTTTGGAGGGAAAAGCCCAACAGAGCGTTTTGGCGGGAACTGAATCTGTTCCTGCGTCCCTTCCCTCTTTCTCACTTTATTTATTCTTTAATGATGAGTGTGAAATGTTCTCATGAATGTTGGGGATGGGGAAATGAACAATTGACTGATGTTGTGAAGTAAAAAGTGTGTGTTTTTCTGCGTGTGTGTGTGTCTAAAGGTAACACGGTTTGGCTGTTATGATGCTTCTGATTGGGGGCTGCATTTGTCAGCTCCCACCACCAGGGGGCGGGTGATTAAACAGCCCCAGAGCAAAGCACTCTGATGAAGATGTTTCCAGTTATTTTTTATTAACTTAAATTATTATTGCAAAAAAAAAAACCTGTTTAACTATTCTTTGATTTGTTATTTTCACTGCTTTATAATTTTATTTTATTTTTTCGTTTTGTGTGCAATCATAGCTTTACAGTTTTGGTGTAAACAAAATCCAAATAAAAAAAAGTGAATTCCTGCATGAAGGGATGACAATCGAATGGATGTTTTACCAAGTTTTTAGTTGAGATGCACTAGAAAACAACTAGAGATGTGTCTTTTCAGGCAGGACAAAAAAAAATGGTTCAAGAAGTTGACCAAAAGCTTGTTTGTCATTTCTGAAACAATAAATATTTATAGTAAAGTGAAACATGCACAAGCTTCTATTTGTTATATAAGTGATTAAATTCTAATTTGTAAATATGAGTTTCCTGGAAAGTTTTCAAAACTTTTGAATATTTGATTGATCTTTTCTGACGAACCAAATTTTCATTTCTCTCACATGGTTTGCATGTTTTCAAATCAAACGTAACTATTTCACGTCCTTTATTTGGGACAGAATTTAAGGATTACGCCTCTGTGGCATCAAATTAAAACGTCACTTTGCTTAATGTAAATAATGCCGACTCATTCAATTATAAATCACTCAGGTGATTTTTAAAATGCATCTGTTTTCTTCACAGCCCTCATTTCACGTCTCCCTCTGCTTTTTGCACATTTTTATCTTTTCTGATGCGAGCAGGTCTGTCTTTGTGTGTTATTTATTTTTCTTTTTTATGTTTTTGATTTATTTTTCATCTTACTGCATTAGCAGCAGCTCAGCCTGTGTATATATGAGGTGTGTGAGGTGTGTGAGACACACACACACACTGATGTCCTCTAGTTGTGTACAGTGTATTTAAATAAGATAAAAGCAGTGCTGCAGATGGAAAAATCAATATTAAAACAATTTACACTCTTGCTTGCCTTCATCTTTTTTCTGTAAATATTTAACRACTTGATTTACACAGAAATGAAAGCGTATCTTTAGACGTTTGAAGCAGTTCTGACTGCAGTTATGCACTTTTCCGACTTATGTTTTACTTTTGTCCTCATCTCTCCTTTAAATGATCGTGTTTACAGTAACCGTTTCCAAATGTAGTTGTTTTTACCTCCTCTAAAGGTCACACTACTTGCTGTAATCATCTAGAAATAGAAAAGGGCCCCTGGGGGTCATGTTTGAGAGGAGCCCGGGGCTTTGATAAGAACACTGAGATCATCTGTGTGGCCAGATGTTTTCGCTGGTCAGTCTGTTTAAAATAACATTTCCTCATTTTTCTGCAGGAGTTTATGGTTTTGTTCCTCCTGATCCATCGTGTGTGTGTGTGTGTGTGTGTGTGTGTGTGTGTGTGTGTGTGTGTGTCTTGTGAAACCATGAGTGACCTTGTCAGCAGTTGAATCTCAGCTGATACTTGTCAGCCACAAGCATGACTTACTTGATTTTTTTTTCTGAGAAGTCAGGGCTGTTTTTCAACCACAAACACTCAGGTTCTGTTTGCTGATCCCTGGCCTCTGATTGGCTGACAACCAGGTGGGCGGATCAGCAGAGGGAGCACATATTACCTCAGTCTGAGTGTGTCTGTCGCCTGCTGAAGCTTCAGACTCTGRTCAGAAGCTCTGCCTCAGTATCTCTCCCCCCACCCCGCCACCGCCGCCGCTTCATCTCTGAGCAGCCATGAGGACCACAGTGGTCTCTGTTGCCATGGTGATGRCGTGTGTGATGATGGTGCACGCCAGTGTGAAACCGCAGAAGGATTTCAACTTGCAGAAGGTAGGATGGCTTGATTTGTCTGCATTTTTTTTATCAATTTGTGTTTTGATGCGTCTGAAGCAACAAATCAAAAAYAATGAGCAATAAATGATTTGTTATTTTCTTGTTTCCTCACTTATCTTGTATGTTTTCAGTCATTTGACTAAAATGGAAGGAAATGCTTTAAAAAGAAAGTTATTGAAACATATTTCCCCAAATTATTCAAATGGTTTGAACTGATTTTGTTCCTATTTTGTAAATTCACAAAACAATATAGATATTTTAACCACCCCTTTTTATGTTTTACTCTAAATAACAAGGCCATTATTGAAAAAAACGTAAGTAATCAGAAATTTATGCTTGTTTTTTACACACTTGTTTTTAACTTATTTTTATTATTTGTAATTGTCCTCTTTTTGTATTGTATTTATTGCTCTTGTGGTTTGTATTTTTCCCAAAGAGTTTTGACTTGACTTCACTAGCTACGAGCCTCCTTGTAGTTCTAATCAATAGATTTCTAGTTTTTTTGAAGATTTATTTATTTATTTATTTATTTATTTATTTATTTATTTTGCACACTTTCAGTCCAGTCCTCAGTTCAGGACAACTGGTGGAGTGTCAGGTTGTCAAATGATAAGTTGATGTATGTTTTCAGCTCACTGACATACAAATTTATGTGCTAAACTGTGCAACAGGGAGGATTATTTTATTTTTTTATGTATAAATTCAGCTCACAAAGTTGTAATAAAATGCCACAAACATACACAAATAACATTTTTTTTATGCCTGGATGATAAATCCGAGTTAAAAGGCTTAAACAGCTAACAAACGTAAAACTGTTCTGAACAAGAAACATGTTGTTCTGAGGAAATGCTGAGGTTGGTGCAACAAGATGAAAAACACGAGTCCTGGAGCTTATTTTTAGTAAACCTCACTTTTACCTCCGTCCTTCCAGAAATACTCAACACGACTCCTCCAAGTTTGTATCTCATTAGAGCCAACAAACACATTAAGCCAGCCTGTGTTGTTTTCAGAGGAATGACTTGAGACTTTATTTTTAAATTAAAAAAATGTTTTTTAACCTGTTTTAGAACCATTAAACTTTGAGTAAAGGAGAGATATTTTTAAAAGATGTCTAATTAAAGATGTTCACCTCCTGATTGTACATACACACATGGACAAAAATGTTGGTACCCCTCATTTAATGAAAGAAAAACCCCACAATGGTCACAGAATTAACTAGAATCTGACAAAAGTAATAATAAATAAAAATTATGTGAAAATGAACAAATGAAAATCAGACTTTGCTTTTCAACCATGCTTCAACAGAGTTAAAATAAATAATAAACAAAACTTATAAAACAGACCTGGGCAGAAATGATGGTACTCTTAACTGAATATTTTGTTGCACAACCTTTTGAGTCAATCACTGCAATCAAACAATTCCTGTAACTGTCAGTGAGACTTCTGCTCTCAGCAGGTATTTTGACCACTCATCAGCAAACTGCTCCAGTTGTCTCAGGTTTGAAAGGTGTCTTTTCCAGACGGCATGTTTTCAKCTCCTTCCAAAGATGCTCAACAGGATTTAGGTCAGGGCTTCATAGAAGACCTCTTCAGAATAGACTAATGTTTTCCTCTCAGCTGTTCTTGGGTGTTTTTA
The DNA here is from genome assembly GCF_001266775.1 of Austrofundulus limnaeus. NCBI lineage: Eukaryota > Metazoa > Chordata > Actinopteri > Cyprinodontiformes > Rivulidae > Austrofundulus > Austrofundulus limnaeus. The sequence goes on from NW_013952422.1 coordinate 3,020,170, forward strand.
GCTGTTTTGGGTCATTATTCTGTTGCAAGACCCATGACCAAGTTTTCTGACACTGGGCAGCACATTTCTCTCTAGAATCCTTTGATAGTCTTGAGATTCCATTGTACCCTGCACAGATTCAAGACCCCCTGTGCCAGATGCAGCAAAGCAGCCCCAGAACATAACAGAGCCTCCTCCATGTTTCACAGTAGGAACAGCGTTCTTTTCTTCATATGCTTCATGTTTCCATCTGTGAACATGGAGCTGATGCGCCTTGCCAAAAAGTTCCATTTTGTCTCACCTGAAGTGTTGTGTCTTAACATGTAGTTTGACAAATTCCAGTCTGGCCTTTTTATAATTTGTTTTCAACAATGGTGTCGTCCTTGGTCGTCAAGTCCACTTGGACTCAAACGACAGCTGGTGTGATCTGACACTGATGAGCTTGAAGTTCACCTTTAGTCTCTAGAAGTTTTTCCTTGGCTCTTTTATTACGATTCATATTATCTRTCTCTTTGATTTGTCATCAATTTTCCTCCTGCGGCCMYRTCCAGGGAGGTTGGCTACAGTCCCATGGATTTCAAATTTCTGAATAATATGTGCAACTGTAGTTACAGGAACATCAAGCTGCTTGGAGGTGGTCTTATTCAGGAGTTAGACAATGAAACTGAAACACCTGTCATTTTAGTGTGGGAGGTTTCATGGCTAAATTGGACCAGCCTGGTGGCCAATCTTCATTAATTAMGCATTGCACCAGTAAGAGCAGAGTGTGAAGATTCACTTAGCATAAGAGCACAGTTTTGCTCAAAATATTGCACTGCAACAATATGGGTGACATACCAGAGTTCAAMAGAGGACAAATTGTTGGTGCACGTCTTGCTGGTGCATCTGTGACCAAGACAGCAAGTCTTTGTGAYRTATCAAGAGCCAAGGTATCCWGGGTCATGTCAGCATAACACCAAGAAGGACCAACCACATCCAACAGGATTAATTGTGGACGCACGAGGAAGCTGTCTGAAAGGGATGTTATGGTCTAAAACCAGGTGTTTCAGTTTCATTTAACTCCTGTAACCTTTAACTTGCTTATCTATAATTTTCTATCTAACCTCCTGAGACRACTCTTTCCTTTGCTTCCTCTGGTCCATGYTGAGTGTGGTACACACCATGTCACCAAACAGCACAGTGAGTATGTGTAGCCCTATAGACACCTGAGATGCTAATTAATGGACACACCTTGACATGTCCCTTTGGTCTCATTATTTTCAGGGGTACCATCATTTCTGTYCAGGCCTGTTTCTTGAGTTTTATTAAAAWTAAAATCTGTTGAAAAGCAGTGTCTGACTTTCATTTGTTCATTCTTACAGAATTTTTTTTCATTACTTTTGTCAGATTCAAGTTATTTCTGTGACCACTGTGGGTTTTTCTTTCATTAAACTGAACGAGGGGTACCAACATTTTTGTCCAGACCTTCTTTTCAAACATAACTGTTGAGYATTGTTGCCTTGTTTTTCACAAAGTGTCTGCCTCCTTGCCGTAAATACTTCTGTTGTGTGTAGTTTGCAGGTAAATGGTATCGTGTGGGCTTCGCCTACGACTCTGCAGGGTTTGTTCCCGTAAGGGACCGAGTAAAGATCTCCATGGGCATCGTCACCCCTCTACCCAACGGCAACGTCAACCTGACCATGTGGGAAGCCCTGTGAGTCTGTGGCTGCTGTATAAAAGCAGAATCCTGAGAGTAAAGTGAACGTTTGAGTGAATAAATCATGAGTCTAAATTCACCTGTCAGAGAGAAACTTGTCAGGTGAAGAGCTCGAAGGTTTGATCTTGTTCTTGTCCCTCTCTGTGCTTCAGACCTGTTGGATGTTTGACTCAATTCTATAAATATGACAAGACAAACGTTCCTGGTCAGTTCACCTACTTCAGCATACGTAAGTTTATTTTTAAAAGTTTTTTTAAAATGTAATAAAGTAGAAAGCTGGGTTTGAATATTTGCAGTGCAGTATTGCTTTAAAATTAAGCAAAAATAATAAATAGAACAGCTGATGAAAAGCCACAATGGTGAAGTGACAAAATATGTTAAATAAAGTGTCTAACAAAAAAATAGTCAAGATATTTTTAAGTGTTGCTGGCATGTTTTAAGTTTTAAAGGTTTTATTATTGTGTTTAATTGGATGGGGAATTTATTATGCTACCTAAAACCATATTAATACTTTTTAAAATGCAGTGTATACTGACTAGACCTGCTTTTAAAGTATTGTTTTAAACAAGAAACATAGTATTCTCAGTAGGTTTTAGTTTTTTAGATGAACTCATTTGCACAAGAAAAATACAAATCAATTCATGTGGGGGAAAAGTTAACAGTGCAGGAGGACGCAAAAGCCCAGTGCCCTTAGCCTCCACCCAAAAGTAAAAAATAAATAAAATAACGCAACAATATGATCCTTAATTGACTGATCATAAAATTATAAAGTACAATCACATAAAAAAGGTGAAGAATAAACAAAGATATTATTTTTCCTTTACTTTCCCCCAGCATGTTTTGTACAATTTTAATGTTTTTTAGGCAATATTAAGATTCCACTGCTGCAATAATTTATACTTATTATACGTATTTTCTTATTTTTCTTTGTTTAATAATAATAATAATAATAATAATAATAATAATAATAATACATTTAATTTATAAAGTGCCTTTCAGGACACCCAGGACACTGTACAATAGAAAAGAAACAAATCTAGATAAAAAGAATGATAGGTAGTGTGGGAGAGACATAGAAATGAGGACTACAAAACAGTCATACAGTATATAGAGGTACAATGACCAGTCAATAGGAGTTAGCAGTGATAAGCTAACCTGAAAAGATGTGTCTTCAGGCCAGTCTTAAACAGGGAGAGAGAGGTGGTATTGTGTAATCCATGGGGTAGTGAGTTCCAGAGCTGCGGAGCAGAGTGGCTGAAAGCTCTGCTCCCCAGGGTGCTGAGGCGGGCAGGGGGTACTGAGAGTTGGAAGGAGGAGGCAGATCTGRGAGCGGGAGGATGGAGGGTGTGGAGATGTTTAAGAGGTCAGACAGGTAAGGAGGGGAAAGATTGTAGAYAGCTTTGAAGGTGTGTAGGAGAATTTTGAAGATGATGCGTGATTTAACTGGGAACCAGTGGAGCTGTTGTAGGACTGGAGTGATGTGGGCAGAGGATGAGGTTTGAGTGATCACACGGGCGGCTGAGTTCTGAACCATCTGTAGTTTGTGAAGGGATTTATTTGCCCCCCCCCCCCCCTCTTTTTTTTGGTTACTTGTTTATTGTCTAGCATGAGTAACGATGACTCCTGACTGATTTCCTTCAGGTCACAACATGGTGAAGGACATCACAGTGGTGGACACCAACTATAATGAATATGCTTTGGTTGTCAAGCACAAGGTCTTTAACAGAGAGTTCACTCAGGTGGCTCTTTATGGTGAGACACACACACACACACACACACACACGAGTTTCAGCTCCGGTCTGGATGTTCCCTCTGCTTGTGTCTCGCCTGCAGGTCGTTCTCAGAGACTCCGGGTTGAAGTCATCCAGAAGTTCAAAGCTCTCGCTTTGTCCTGTGGTTTCCCCAGACAGTCTATTCTGACTCCTCCTCCAGCAGGTGAAGGAAAACAAGCAAACTGCTGGACAAACTCAAATACACACTGATAGTTTAGACCAGAGGTCTTCAACCCTGGTCCTGACCCACAGTCCTACATGGTTGAGATGTTTCCCTCTTCAACACACCTGACTGAAACGACAAAGTGAGCTCCTGCTAAGCTTGATGACATTCTGAGTAGGCGGTTTAATTATTTGAATCAGGYGCGTCGAGGCAGGAAACGGGTCAAACCTGCAGGACAGTGGGTCAGGAGGACCAAGACCTCTGGCTGAAGTAACACKTCTGATTCCATGTTGTCTCATCAACAGAGAACTGTCCATCGTCAGGATCTGGACGTTAGGTAAGCAGAGCTTCGTAAATATCTGTGAATATATTGAAACACAATACAGTTTTGAAAAACATGTTCTTGTCCTTTTGTTAGGTTTTATCCCAGATGAACACGAAGGTGTTCAGATTTTGACCTTCAGCACCTGAAGAACATCAGAAAGCCATTCTTCCAACTTCTTTTTGTATTTGTAGCATTTCATTCTTAACGTTTATGTGTTGTCTAAGAATGATTTTATTTTGTTGAGGATGTGACAGCACTAAAAACAGAATAAAACCATTTTGAAAATTGATAATTCTGCATGTTTGTTTGCTTTGATGCTGTTTTCTGAGGCTTAATAAAATGTTTATGATGCACTTTTGTTTAAAAAAAAAAGGGCTGAAAGGTGGTTAGAACTGTCGCTTTTCAAAGAAAAAAGGGTCCCAAGTTCACCTCCCAGCTCTGGTGTTCTGGTTTCCTCCCACAGACCCAAAACATACATGAGGGTTATATTGTGATTCTAAACTGTCACTATAGGTGTGAGTGGTTGTTTGTCTCTATGGACCTGTCCAGGGTGTACCCCCCATGCAGTGACAGCTGGAGCAGGCACCTGCTTCTCTGCAGCCTGGAAATAAGAAGCGGGTAGAGAAATTACGTTTTCTATGRGTATCTGCAGTATTTGCGACAGACTTACCCACAGTTCTGGGTCAGACTCTGGCTCCAACCTGTAAGGCTGCATGGACAAGTCTTCCCTTGTTGACATATTTTAATTAATTTGTAAATAAAACATTTCTGCGCCGCTATCGTAAACTTCTTTACTGGAATGAGCTGCCCTGAAAGCTGGAGGGGAGCGGGGGTGTGAAGCGCCTGGTTTGGGTTTAAAGAGACAGCCTCAAAACAGGTTGATCTGAGACACACTTCAGAAAAGGGGAGGGGYTTGTGGAGTTACAATAAGGAGGAATTCAGACCAAAGCATTGCAGTTCCTTTTATATAGACCCCAACTGAAGGATTTAAATGTTAAAAAGGATTTAAAAGCATGATGTGTCTCCTTTAATGAGACAATCAGATCCACTTTGTCACTTTTTACACAGCGTGTCTTTCAAGATGTTTGCACTAACATAAATTACTCCTAATAACCCTTAATTACCATGTTAGTAAACAATTTGTGTAGCCTGACGGTTTACACAGGAAATCCCAGGACAAATATCACACAGAATACTTGTAAAATATTACTAAGGTGTTAAATTCATCTTCAAATATTTCTGATCTGCAAGTCTTCCTGGTAGCTGCTGCTTTTATATCTTTCRGACTCAATCTGCTTACAAGTCACGTGTTGAACAGATCCAACCATTGAACCAAACACAAAAAGCTGACTGGAGCCAAATTATAGATCTGTTTAAATGGCAGCATTTCTCTGTCACATCTTTAAACACTGTTTGATTTAAGTTACACAGACAGAAGCTTCCTTGAAGTTTGGGCTCAAAATAACATGCCCAAATGTAACAATTGCATTATACAGTACATAAACCTGTCAAAAAATATAAGAACAAATACAGATAGGTTAAATTTAAATGTTTTTTTAAACTGTTATTAGGCGAGATGCTCCCAAACTATCGCCACAAACCATCAAAAGAAACACAAAACACAGTCTGTGGTGATATTATGAGAAATTGGCATAAAAATGCGGATTTTTTACGACTTACTGGACTAAAAGAGTTTGTTTCCATCTGTAAAATCATCTCTGACTCACTGTTAAAAGCTAACCTGTATTGATCTCCTGCATGTTTGCAGGTAGCTTCAAACTCTGAAGTCCAGCGCTTCGTTTCTGATTATTCAGACCAGCACACACGTGAGTGTGTGTGTTTGATCTAGTGTGAGTGTGTGCACGCTGAAACACAAGAAGAGATAAAGTGATCAGCAGAACTTTGCTCTCTCTGCTGTGTTTTTTCTGTAATGATGTGGGAAATGTTCAACTAAAAGGAGACTCAGAAGCAGGGTCTGGTGGTGGGCAGCTGATCAGGACGGACCTTCAGGATGCAACAAATGAGGTGTTTAGTGCCTCTTCTGGTCCTGGGGTTGACCTGGAGCCTTCCCAGTGGTCCAGCCAGCCCACAGGAGAACTTTGAATTTGAGCAGGTCAGTGGTTTGTAATGTTACTTTTGTTAAGTCTTGTTTTTCTTCTCTATCAGATGTTTTTGAATCATTTGCTTTGCATCATATTTGTCTGTATGCATGTCTCACAATCTTTTGAAGTTYTATTGAACAGAAGAACATAAACTTTTACTAATTTACAATATTCATGTGCTTAAAGGCACAGTGTGTAGGATTTTGTCAATTCTTTTAGCCGAAATTGAGATCATCACTAATGACAATAATAAAAACATGTCTAATCATTGCAGACAAAGACCTTGTTTTATTATTTTTACCTTATAAAAAGCTGTTTATATCTCCATGGCTGTGGGTCGCCCCTACAAGCAGCCGCCATCTTGTCTACGAAGGCTCATGAAGGACAAACTGCGGTGGCGGCGTCAAAAACGGTTTTAGTTGTAATACTATAAATGTAATATTTGTTGTCTGTATTTGTAGCTGGGATAATTTTACTTATTAAAGCTCATAATCTTACCACTTGAAACATCATTAGCCCTGAAGCTGCTGGTAGACATCGCGGTTGGAATTATCAAAGGTTTTTGACACCTGAGAGACACCGTAGCAACTCCTTTGTGTTTGGAAGCGGGGGGTGGGGGTGGGGGGAGGACCAGGGAGGATGATTCAACCACTCAACCACTAGATGTCGCTGAAAACAACAAACCACACACACTGTGCCTTTAATGGGTAGAAGTTTGAACTTATATTAGCCCACCTTTTCTCCTACGAGCTTCACTTTTTTCAGAAAAATTATTCTCCATTCCTTACAAAATGAATCCAACATCTATAAAAAAGTATACGTATAATAAAAACGAATCAAATAAATAAAAGGATAAAGTGAATTCCTTACAATAAAACCACTTTGAGTATCAGATAAACAAAAATAAAAGGTGATTATTCAAGTCTGATATTCATCTGTATTTTCAACAGCTTACATCACATTGTGTTAAACATGTATTTTGTTGTGTTAAACTTCACGTGTGTGTGTGTWGTTGTATAAGAAACGTGTGTTTTCCCTGCAGTTTATTGGGAGGTGGTATGAAACAGCTGTAGCTTCTACCTGCCCTCATTATTCGCTGCGTAAGAAAGGAAATCCTGTCATTGTTGCACTGGAAATAAAAAACGTCACTTCTGAGGGAAACTTCACAATGTTAGCCTCCACCTTCAGGTCAGACTCGTGTGGAGTTAAAACTAGTTAAAAAAATGTATGTTTCATTATGAATAAAGCCTTTTATGTGTGATTTCAGGAACGGGTCGTGTGAAGAGACCTCCACTGTTTACAGTTTGACCAACACTCCAGGACGATTCTTTCACCATGTGGCAAGTATGTTTTTCTACACTCGTCCTCCTGTGTTTCTCTTTTTTTTTTCTTTTTTAAATATATGTACACAAAAAGATTTCTGTGAACTAAAGATTTTCCCTGCAGGGTTCAATGCAGACGTTGATTCCTTCGTGGTTCACACTGATTATAATGAATATGCGATGATCCTGCAGCTGAGCACAGAGGAACCATCAGGAATTAAAACCACCACAGTGAAGCTTTACAGTAAGTCAGCCAGTTTGCATTTTAAATATGTCAAACTTACATACTGAGGTGGGTACATTGTACTCAACAATGTATTTCAACATGTTTTTACTCAAGTAAAATAAGTAAAAAGTAGCCATGCAAGAATTGACTCGAGAGTAAAAAAGTATTTGATAAAAAGGCTATCACAGACCAAAATATAAATCAATGTGAATATGTTGGTATTTTAACAAAAAAAGTATTTTCCTTCAATATAAAGTTAACGAAGCTAACAAAAACTGCAGGTGTGTCTTSTGAAATTTTGGTGAAAAGAAGTTTGTTCTTCGTTCAGTGAAGTTACGTTCGTAGAGTTTCCCGAAATGTTACTCAAATGGGAGAAGTGGTGGGCACAGTTCCCCTAGAGCCTTAAAGCACTAAAGCATTAATAGGGGAACTAATTTCTGAATTAGTGCTTTAGGGCTTTTGCTATTTTTTTAATTAGCACTTGCTAAATTTATGGGCTAAATTTAGAAGCACTAACTGAGGTCTGTCACTCATTATATTCATATGAATGTCATTTATACACTGGGTGACAAATTAACAATAATCTTCACACAGTAAATATTCATTTTTATTTATTTATTTCATTTAACAAACAAAACAAATTCACATAAAAGAAAAAAATACAAATCAAATAAATTGAAAGGCAGCAGCAGAAGAAAAAAAATCTTATCTGCTCCTACAACTGAATCTTGTCTCATGACAGCAGTTCCTCATGGGCTGGAAATGCATTTTTTTTCTCTCAGAAGCTGTATACTCTGACTTCACTCCTGCCAATAATAATATAGTCCTACCATAAGCATAGGAACATGATTAACGAGCAAGAGAGCTAGTGATCCTCAGCATCTGTTTAATTACCACCATGAGTGAAAGGTCTGTTTCAACAAATCACCTCCATAAACCGCCTGCACACACGTACGGCTGTACAGCTCAAGACAGCAACATAGCAATATGTGATTCATGTTGAATGTGAAGAATGTTCCATGGGTCGACTGGGTTGTTTTACTGCTTTAGATTAGATCAGTGGTTCCCAAACTTTTCAGCTTTTGACCCACAAAATAACAGTAGCAGAGACCTGTGCCCCCAGCTATTTTTGGATGATAAACATTTGTATCAGGTCAACTAAACATGGGCATAGAAACAATATTTTTATACTACATTTATCCATTTTAAATATACTAACCTCACTCCTTTGTAACAAATAAGGCAAAAATGTAATTAATTCAGAAAATCTTGTTAGGACCCCACCTTGATATTTCAGGACCCCACTTTGGGTCCCGACCCCAACTTTGGGAAACACTGGATTTGAGGACCTAAATATATGAGTTAGTGCTTTGGGGCTAATGCAACAAATTTTTTGATTAGTGCTCTAAGAGTAGTGATACATGGTAATAAAACTCAAGTAAAAGTAAAAAGTACAGTATAGTAAAAATACTCCTAAAAGTATTTTTTTCCAAAAAAGATACTCAAGTAAATGTAACTACCCGACTCTGCTTACATGATGGTTTGACTGCAGCAGGACCTCATACTGAGAAAGAGTTTTAATTTATGATCCAGCTCAACAAACAACCCACATCAACCAGAATAAAACAAACTAATAAATTTACTGGCGCTGTGTGCAGAGACAGAGCTTGTTGTGGTTTTTAATCATGTTGAAATATTTTAATATGTTAGCAAAGAAATGTGAGTGTTTTGCTACAGTGAAAATRAAATCCGTTTTCTTCTCCTCAGGTCGAACTCTGAGCGTGAGTGCTCCTGTTTTGAACCTGTATAAAACTCTGGTTGGACAACATGTGAGTGAAGACGCTGTTATTATGAATCAGCACAAAGGTACAGACACGTCCTCTGCTCTGGGTCATGTTAAAATGTCCCGGTGTGTTTTCAAACCTCTCACCTTCATCTGTCTGTCTTTGCAGGCGACTGTGCTCCAGGTGAGCAAGCGATGAAGCTCACTCCTCATCCTCAGGTACTTGTGACATCTCATAAACCCACAGAGATGTTGCGTGTCTGATGATTCTCAAATGACACTAATCTGTTTGTTTTTTTTTGTTGTTGTTGTTCAGACTTTTGTTCCTGAGAGGTCAAATTGAAACACAAAGCTTTTCACACAGACCTGCTGAGAGGACAGCAGACATTTACCTCCAGTGTTTGTGTGTATTTCTCACAGAGAAGGAGATGACTTCTTTGATTTTACACACCTATAATAATTAAAATCTACTAAATGTGAAAAAAAGAATCTGTTTTCCGGTTTTTATTTCAAGTATATTTATTGTTACAGGATGAGAAATCGTGTAGAAACTGAAGAGAATTATGACAGAGACAGAGTTTGTCAGTTGTAATTCCACAACAAAACCTGACTGCAGATACAATAAAGATCAGGGGGTCTTTCTGTGCAGAGTTTGCGTGTTCTCCTTGTGCTTGTGTGGGTTTTCTCCAGGTATTCCTGGTTTCCCACAACACAAAAACATGTACAATAGGTTGCCTTCAGGCCCAGGCCTCCCTTGAAAAAGAGATCTGCGATCTCAACAGGACTTGCCTGGTTAAATAACTGTAAAATAAAATAAAGTATAAAAACTCTAGTACACTGCAAAACATGTAACCAAGTCTTACAGCAGCCAAAAAGTATTTCTGATCTTGTTTTGAGACTGAAACACCAAACGAGAGCAGACTGTTAGATTATTAATCTCGTTAGCTGGAAATTTTCCTTATTTCGAGAACTGCGATTGTCTTCTTCCATTGGCAGATTRTTTCACTTCATTTGAGAAATTTGAGAAGATTTGGACTCAAATGAAGTGAAATAATCTACCAGTGGAATGAGACAACTGCACTTAAGATTTCTTGAATTAAGGAAAATTTCCAGGCTAACCAGATTAATAATCTAACAGTCTGCTCTCGCTTAAATGAGTCTCAAAACAAGATCAGAAATACTGTTTGGCTGATATAAAACTGCAAGACTTGGTTGGATGGATAATGTTTGCAGTGTAGAAACATACAGTGATACAGAAAAACCTTTGTGGGAAACTTGAATCAGATTTATTTAATTTATTTCAATAAACAAAAGAGAATCTGTACAATAAAAACAAAATAAATCATAAATGAGATGACAGGAAGCAGAAATATGAAGTGATCACACAAGTGTGCAGTTTTAGGAGTGAAGATCCCATGCGTCTCAGTGGAGGTGGTGGCAGAGAGGAGAATGAGGACTAAGCTCCAGCGCATGCTGGCATACCCTTCCCACCCCATGCACCTCTCTCTGACAGCACTGAGCAGCTCCTTCAGCACCCGGCTGCGGCACCCTAAGTGCGTGAAGGAAAGATACCGCAGGTCTTTCCTTCCAGCCGCCGTCAGACTGTACAATACCCACTGCTCTAAGTAGTTCACCACTCTCTACTCTCTCTACTACAGGCAATAAACCTGGAAATTGTTTATTTA
>NW_013952422.1:3031328-3032382 GCF_001266775.1 Austrofundulus limnaeus
ACACACACACACACACACACACACACACACACACACACACAAAGAGCCACACAGAGGCAGAACTTTGCACCTGTACTTGTTTGTTTACTCCTTGGACGAGGGAGTGATTGCACTGAGGGGTCTCACCAGGGTTCAGTCAGCTCTGTACAGTCGGAGAGATTCAGCGCCTCACACGTCTGAGCCACACTTTCAGAAAGAAAGACGCTTTAACAGGATGCAAAGAACTGCTGTTCTGGTTCCTGTGCTGATCCTGGGATGGATCTGGACCCTGCAGGGGCTCCCGGTTCTCCCGGAGCCGCTCTATCCCACCCAGGAGAACTTTGATTTGAGCAAGGTGAGGGCCCTGAATGCTTTTCTTTTCTTCATTTATAGTACAGGAAAAAAAAGTTTATTAAAGCAGAGAAGCAGATTTTGACCTCCATTAGTTTCTTCTTAAACAAATATTTATTCTTAATTATTAAATATAATAATTAGTTTTATTTGTTTGTTTGTTTTATCTTAAAAGTTAAGTTGTTCATTAAAAATAATTTTATGTTTGTTAAAACAAATTCACATTTTTGGAAATTTTCCCAACTTTTATTCATTTTAGTTTTCTGTGAGTAAAATGTTTTTTTTATTTTGTTGACCATGACAGTTTATAGGAACATGGCGTGATGTAGCCGTGGCGAGTTCTTGTCCCCACATGCAGCAACACAGAGGAGATGTAGCCATCGGCAAACTGCTGCTGCAGAAAGTAGCAACTGAGGGAAAACTGAAAATGACCCGGACAGTCCTCAGGTTTGTGTAAAATATTCTGTCCTAACCCAGGCTTAGAAGATTTTTCTTACTTTGGTGTACTTTTTAAGTAAATAAAAAGGGGAAAAAGCTCAAAATATAGGTATTAGCTGCAAAAAATACCAGATATAAAAGAAAATATAGAATGTTTACAACATTAATTTTCAATTTTTTTCTCTAAAGCAATCTAGGAGAGATTTATATACAGTGGTTTGCAAAAGTATTCATACCCCTTGAACTTTTCCATATTTTGTCACATTACAACCACAAACATAAATAT
>NW_013952422.1:3034078-3038429 GCF_001266775.1 Austrofundulus limnaeus
TATATATACAGCATAGAGCTCCTGAATGATGAACTGATGTGATGATGACTCTCGCTGCTCTCCTCCTGCAGAATGGGGAGTAGATGTGGACTCTTATGTGGTTCACACAAACTACAACGAGTACGCCATTGTTATCCTGAGCAAGCAGAAGTCGACAGGTGAAAAGAGCACCTCAGTTAAGCTTTACAGTGAGTATCAACTTCTTTAACGGAACAGAACTTCAAGAGGTTTTTTGTGTTTTCATTTTTTAGGTTATTTAACAAATACAATAAAATGGAAATCACCTTCTGACCCACTTTGATTCTTTTCTTACCATTGATATTATGCATTGAGAAAAGCACTGAAAGAAATATAATGCATAACCTCCTGAGACGTTGAGGACTGGATTTAGTCTCCTTATTCAGTGGGGATGACAACAAAACCCTGATGGTATTTCTAGTTGAGGAGGACTGCAAGTGAAGTGATGAGTGGTGAGGATTAATGAGCCAATGAGACCAAAGAACATAAAACAAATGTGACACAACGYGACAACTAAAATCATATGAGCAAAAATAAATGACAAAATCAAAAAGAAGCCAGAAACCCACAAACCTAAACACTGATTAATGGCTGTTAAAGTCCTTTTTTTAAAATCTGAACATCTCGCTGTCCAATATGTTTCATTTGCATTAAAAATCTCTGCAGGTCGAAGCATGACTGTGAGACCCACGATTCTGAATGACTTTAAAACTCTGGCCAAACAACAAGGGCTGAGTGAAAACAACATCATCATTAAGAAGAACAAAGGTACAAATCTATTAAAACATGCACAAAGTAAAACAAATGGATGAGCTTGAGAGGAAATGTTTTTTTGTACCACGCAGGTGACTGTGTTCCTGGACAGCAGGTTGCAGCACCAGTGACTCAACCTGAAACTCAGGTAGAAATAAAACCTGATAAAACAAATCATTTACTGACAGCAGTTTCCTTATATCACTTCAGTCGCACAGATTTTATTTTTTTATTTGACTTGGTTTGGTTAAAATTTAAAATCTTATTAAACAGCATGGGATAAATTTCCATTGTTATGCTGATGATACTAAGTTATATTTATCTATGATTTAAATCCAATCAGCTTGTGAAAGATCCATTAAATGATGAATACTGGGAGGGGAAGTGAGCATCCATCATCTTTTTCTGTTGGCAAGTTTCACCGATAGTTTCTGTTGTGTTTTGCTGTTTTTATAAAAGCGAGTGAGAAGAAGCGTGGTGGCCACTCTGAATCCTCTCGACGTCGAAGGCTCTGGGTTTGACACACCTTTGTTCAACGGAACCGGTACCAGATCAGCTCCATCAGAAACACTTAGTAAAATACATTTAAATGACTGCACGCTAAAAAAAGAAAAAAAAAGAAACTAGAAATCCTCTGACCTGTCCTCACAGAGGCGTGTAGCGCAGATCCGGACTCAGGGCCGTGCTTCGGCCTGCACGAAAACTACTTCTACAACTCTTCCTCCATGAGCTGTGAGCTCTTCCAGTACGGAGGCTGTATGGGGAACCAGAACAACTTCCAAACGGAGAGAGAGTGTCTGCAGAGGTGTCGTACGGAGGGTGAGGAGCCAGTTCAAGCTTTGGGAGCATTTTTAAAATCAACAGTTTGTTCGTTTTCCGTCACCGTGTGTTTGATCTGTGCGCCTCTGCAGCTGTGTGTCGTCTCCCCATGGCCGCCCAGCCCTGCACAGGCCAACCGAGCATCTGGGCTTTCGACGCCACCACTGGTCTATGCATGGCCTACAAACCAGGCTTCTGCCAGACCAACGCCAACAAGTTCTACACCAAGGCCGAGTGCGAGGAGTACTGCGGCATGATCAAAGGCGGTGAGACGATGAGGGAAAAGTCTTTTATATCATGTTTATTGCATGAAACCATCATGACGTTGATGTATTTTTGCTATTTTGCAGATGATCTCCTGATATCGAACTGAGCAGAGAGCGAATGACGTCAACCTGTTCACAAACGTGAAGACGTGTCGTACAAGAGACGCAATAATAAAATCAGATGTAACAGATCATCAGGACAAACCATCAATAAACGTGTCAATAATGTGTCTTGTTTATCAGTGATGCTTCTGATGAGTGATGGGATAAAAGGCTCTTTGAAGGGACTCGAATCTCGAGGAGCCGTTTGCTTCGTAGAGCCGTTCGATTTTTGAACGAGTTACATCATCACGTAGGGAAATACGTCATCACATCACGTTCAGGGCACCATGGGTTTTGTCAAGCAGAAATCCCCCTCTCCCTTTCCCCGTGAGCTTCTGTACTCCACTGCTCTGCCTGTTTTCCATGAAAAAGCAAAGCGGGAGCGATTTAGGGGTGAAAAAAAATAAAGATTATATGAGGAATAACTCTGCTCATATTGTTCGTTGTAAAGAGCCGTTCAAAAGGTTCTGATACYTCTGACTGCAGCATTCCACAGGTTTCCACGTTTCTCTGTTTATTTCCATATTAATTCATTAAATTCAGAGGTTGGCAGTAATAAAGTWAATTTACTATTTAAATTTACAGTTTTTGAGAATTGTACTTTACGTATGTAGCATTTTCTTTTACTTTTTACATTTACTCCACTATATTTCTCTAAAGCAGAGGTGCCCAAAGTGGGGCCCGCGGGCCAAAACTGGCCTGCAAAGTCATTTGATTTGGCCCACCAGCAGTTGATCTGGTTATTAGATTGTAATCTTCTGTCCTCCTATGTAGAAACACTATATATCCAGTTTTCAACCATTGGTCCAACTATAGTACAAGGAGCTGAAGTCAGATAGCAGTGGTGGGCAGCACTAATCTAAAAATTAGCCCTAAAACACTAACTCAAATATTTAGGTCCCCTAATTATAAAGCACTAACACAATGAAAATTTAGTGAAAGCTAATTCTAAAGCACTAAAATAACCCAATCAACCCTTGAACATTCTTCAACAGACAACATGAGTCACATATTGACGTGTTGCTCTATTAATACTTATCATTGACATTCTATAGTATTTGGGTTCGTATATTGTCACCTGGTGGACAGGACACATATATGAACAAAATATGTCACAGTTTTCACCCTCAGTTGTCAAAGTTGATCAATAACATTTATAGACTTCAGTTAGTGCTTCTAAATTTAGCCTGTAAATTTAGAAAGTTAGCACCTGCTTTAATCCACTAACAACTTTTAAAATAAGCAAAAGCTCTAACGCACTGATCTGGAAATTAGATCCGCTATTAGTGCATTAGGGGAACTGTGCCCACCACTGTCAAACAGTCTTAACTCACTTTATCTTTGAATTATGTTGAAATTAAATATAAAGTATGAGTAACCACATGAGACATTTAGATTAGATTTAAGCTCACATCTAGATTTGCACACCTTATACTCATATCACTCTTATACCACATACTCAAATTTTAATTTATGAAAAGTCCCATGAGCCTTTGCTGCCGGAGCGTATGTTGAATTTTCTCCATGTCCATGGGATGAAAAAAAAAGAATGCGGGCAACTGCACTGGCTGCTAGCTTATTCATAAAAACAAAACAACTTTACTTAACTTTATTTGCATATCATGTATTATATTACTGCGTTTGGCCCACGGCCCTCAGATTGATTTTATTTTTGGCCCTCTCAAGGAAAATGTTTGGGCACCCCTACTCTAAAGGCTTTAGAGTTATTATTTTTTGTCGTGTTTGTGTAGTTTACATATTTTTGTTCCACCAACACTAAAGTTGTACACTGCCCCTCTATACAGTATGTAGTGATGAGCAACTTTAAATGGTTGTGAGGGTAATAACAATAATTTTGTCCTACATGTACACAGGTATACTAGACATATTTATATTTTGTTTAGATCCTGATAAGTACTGATTTTATATTAATTTTAATATTAACATTTCAAATAAAACAAAATTAAATTAGATTCAGAGCTTCTTAATTAGTCACTTTCTCATTTTTCAGCCTTCAGCTTCTCATTAACGGACAAAACCAGGAGGGGGCGATGGTATTCCATGTAACGATGAGCTTCATTGTTTTCCTCTCAGGTTGATAATCCACCAGTGTGACTTTAGTCAGCAAATGATGAGTCACTCAGAGCTGAGAAATGACCACACATCACCAGTGCATGCCCTCTCTCTCCAGCACAGGAGCCAGGCTTCCTGCTCCCCGTTCCCAGAGTTCCCGGCTGCTGGCAGTAGAATGCTGGGAATATCCGGAAAGGAAAAGGAAGTGACATCATAGCGCTGACCTTCCGTACCAGGCCGGTTCACCTGGTGCAGCCTGCATGAGAGCTACCAAACAAGCACGCACACACACACACACACACACACACACACACACACAC
>NW_013952422.1:3042031-3043704 GCF_001266775.1 Austrofundulus limnaeus
AGAGAGAGAGAGAGAGAGAGAGAGAGAGAGAGGGTTTTTTTCTGACTTCAGAGGACTTCAAGCACAATCATCTGAATCAGAGTCACTTCTTGCCAAACCCATATCCTCGCCCTGTAACCTGCCACCAAAACCACATCACTTCTTTTTCTCTCCTTCAAGTTCAACTCAGTCTGAGAGTCAGACCAACAGGCAGGTCCCCCCCACACCCCCCGACTCCAGAACCCAGCTGTGTCCTCTGCGTGCTTTCACTCAGATCCAACAGATGGTTGCTCCAGCAGACACAATTGAGAAGTTTGATTCTGAGACAAAATGGAGGAAAGAGTTAATGCTTGTCTAAAACTCAATGGACAAACTGAATATATAAGTATTTGAGTTTATAAGTACTTGTTCAACATCCTTGCACACAAATCCCTGATTTCGGTAAAGTGTAAACATTTAACCAGTCACATATGATCAAACAATTGTAATGTAACGTCATTTTAAAAAGCTTGCACAGTAAATTCTCCATACCAATTTTACCTGAATTTTTACTGTATGCAGATAAAATATTTCAAACACACAGTATGTGATAAAATCCAGCCACTGTAAAGACTTTTTCTGCAGATTTGATCAAATATTCATAAGAAGAGAAGAAGACTTCTGTGAGCTTGATTCATGCTGGACTTTCCTAGTTGACTCATTAGCACCTCTAGTGTTTGGACATGGAACTGCATTCACCATCATCTTTCAGGCAAAGGACAGAAGAGACAGGACAGGGACACTTCAGGGGCCCAATCAGATAACAGCTGGTGCCAATGCCCCTTTAGCCCCGCCCATATAATTGTCCCTGATCAAACAATTAAAACTGTCTAACTTGATGATTGGAAACCGTTTTGGTAAAAATAAAATAAAAAAAATTAGAATAAAATACAACACAGTGTTTACTGCTCAGTTGCAGTTTGTTTATTAGCAGCTAAAATCAAGAAACAGTCCAATTAAAAGAATAAACATAGCTGAATCCACACAGAAACTAACGCTCATGTTTCTATCGTACATTAGTTCACTTTAAGTCAAACGTCAAACAAAACCTCCTGAATTTTCCTTCAAGTTTATTTACTTGCATTTAAAACAAAAAAATAAACTAGATGTCCCTGCAGGACTGCAGATCACTGCCTTAATGTGAAGTTACAGAAAAGATCTCACATGATTTTCGATGAAGAGATGAACTTTTCCTTCCTGTGTCTGTTTCAGCTTTAAGTTCAGTTTAGGTTCTTGCTCATAAAATAGTTTGTCTTCAGTGTTCCAGCGTGTTCAAGTCGTCTGACCTTTGACCCACTGACCTCAGGAATATTGGTCTTCCACTGTCTGCCTTTCTGCACAGCGTGACTCTCTGGCCCACTCAGCTTGGACTGACCTCTTTTTGACACTCACACTCACACACACACAAAGGGTCCGACACATTCYCTTCCCCAGGTGGCATTAAGACGCAGCCGGATCAATGTCCTAATGGGCTCCGAAACCAGTGGCAGACGATGATTAACCCCTGACCGGTGTGATTTGATTTGATTTGATTTATTTATTTAACAGGAAAAGATTATTAAAAATCAAGCCTGACTCAGCATAATTGCTGTTTTACAGCAGGTTCCTGTTCTGCAGCACATAAAACACTCAGAAATACAGCATCACAATCACAT
>NW_013952422.1:3045435-3049984 GCF_001266775.1 Austrofundulus limnaeus
CACACACACACACACACACACACACACACACACACACACACACACACACACACTCGCAGAACATATAGCACATGTACTGTATGTTGTTTGTTTGCTTGTCTACTTTTATCCTAATGTGCATTTAAAAGTTTATAGTTACTCATAAACATGTCACAGCTTGATTTATGCCTTTTTTTTTTTTTTGAATGATTTTCTCTGGCTGAGAATGAAGTAAAAAGTAGGATATTTTGCCCATTTTTCATTTCAGGAACCAAATGCCTGCAGGGCTCGGGAGGCAGGTAATAAAAAGCAAAACAACTTTAATTCCAAAACCAGATGAAATGAGCCTCCAACCAAAACATAGCAGCTAGCCTGTTGTTTGTTTATATCATGAGGTCATGCAGTTTGCAGCAGTCAAGGAAATGTTGCTCTCAGAAATTTCTCACGGTTCCGTACCTGCATTGTTGTGTGACACACATTATCCATCAAATGTCTGTTTAAACGCCACACCGAAGGAGGAACCTAACAGATGAAAACAGTGACAGGCTGTGATTCATTTATGTTTTTCATTTGCAGATAGTTTTCTGGCACTGACATGATGTTTCTTATCCTGTTTGAAGTGAATAAAGTGGTTTTATTTACACAGCCTGCATTCTTTAGGTAGACTGAACCCTGCTATTATTTACATGTTAGCACAGACTAATAAATATTCTGCTGAACTTGTTACGCAATAATTATATTTGAGGCAAAAGATGTTTCAAATACTGTAACTCTGGAATGCACCTGTAACATTTTATGATGATTTACAGTAAACATCTAATTTTTTTAGGCATCTGACCAAAAAAATAGTAATAATTTTCTGCAAAAATGTAGTGTGAATGCTGCTGAGATAATTTTGCTAAAAGCAGAAACTTGCTAAAAAAAAAAAAGCCAAAAATGTAACAGAAACAGCTGGAATTTGCACAAAGAAACAGCACGTTTGCTAGAAGATGAAATTATCACAAAAACAAAAATATAACTGAAAAAGCTCAAATTAGCTAAAAACAGAAAACAGTTGAAATTAGCAGAGAGCAGCTGAAAGAAGCATAAAAAGTTTAAATTAGAAAAATTTAAAAAAAAAAAGGTATGGTTAATTGCGGCAGAAAAAAAGATCAAAACAACAAAATACAAGCAGAGGGAAACTGAAATTTGTACCACAGAGTTTAAATAGCAGAACTAGAACATAATGTAAAAGGTACAGTAAAAAAATTGAACGTTTTGAAGGATTTTAAGGATGCTGAAAACAGTTCCATTCTTTTTCAATGAGRAAAAAATGGCAGAGAAAGCTAAATATTTCAAAAGTATAGATTGCTAAAGTGCCAAAAGTCATATTCAGAATATCCTGAATGAGCTGAATGTTTTGRTATGTAAATTGTTTGGAATAACACAAAAATTGTGGRYTATGTGCTGAAAAATGTRGGGAAGAAAAATAATRATAATGTCATTAACTGTCTTATTYAAACCTGACTTCATCTGTTGTTCAAAACTTAAATGTAGGATGGGAAACTATTGCTGAGATTAATCTCCTAATCCATAAAAGCCTCATTTTCAAAGCTTTAGTAGAAAAAAAATATACAGCAACATCTGTGTTACCATATGTGTTACAAACTCGTTCACTGTAAGCTGCTTAACTGGAGGTATTATCTGAAACCACCTGTCAGTCCGAAGCAGCAGGGCCTCTGTGGTGAAAGTCCTGCAGGAGAGTGAATCTGATGAGTTACACTGGACCATTTCACTTGAACTGGCTTCATCAGCATCAATCCAGACATACAGTCAGACTCATGCAAAACAATCATTTAAACATGGCTTACTGTATGGTTGACGGTTGTGAGCATGCACAAAACTTTTGTGTTTAGGCTGTGGTGGTTTATGTGGGTGGAGCGTGTGTGTAGGGTGGGGTGGGGATACATCGTGTCCATGAGGTGAGGTTTGTGGGCACCAGTGTGGTTTGGTAATCAAGATATTGAGCTACATGTCTAAACTATGACTGTGATTGTGAAAAGATCGTGGAAACAAGGGTCCAGCAGCACTACAATCGCCGTCACATTTAAGTATTTTCAAATTTGCTGCAATCCAGACACAATCTAATAGGCTGTGGAGAGCTGTCATCAGCCAGAGTGAAGGGAGCTTTTAACCGACAAAAAAAAAAAAAAAAGGAACTGAACTTAGCACAAAAAGAAAATGTGTGTATGGTAGACCAGCTCAGTTTAACACCCACAGTGTCAATTTTAACACCAACAAAGTGTCTACATGTGTCCACACTAAGTGGTGTTAAAATAACATTTGTGRAAGTGTTAAATTTTAACACTCATTTTTTGTTAATTTAACACCAACCAGTGTTTTGTATTCAAAAATTTTTGGTGTCACATTAACATAAAAATAGTGTTAGTGTTAAAATATAGTGTTAAAAGTAACACCAGCCAGTGTTAAATATTCAACAGTGTTAAAAACAAATTTTAAAAGAATCACCAGAGTATTATTAAGGAAACTGTGGTGCTAGAAAGGTTAACAGATATAGTACCACAAGGTGTCAATACACCATGAAATTAACACCCAGAGTAAATATCAAACTCTCTGTACTGTTGCATTTACACTCAACAGTTAGTAGAAAAGTATAATGGAGTCACTCTTCACACACCAGGATGGTACCTCTCACTCATGGTGTCGATTTTTGGCCAATAACAAACTTAAATTTGAACAACTTGATCAAACTGAACAAGAAAACTAACCAGAACAACTAATTTTTACTCTCATGAACGTCTTTAATAGTCATAAACATGCAAAAACATCATTTCTGAAAGATTTCTCAACAATGAATGCTGGGTAAATGCTGGTCTGTCTGACATGAGGTGGCAGAGGGCGGGGCTTTTCAGAATACYTCTTTCAACACTTCATGGTGTAATGCTACACTGTTAAGTGTTGTATAAGACTTAACTGTGGGTGGAGCTTATTTAACACTGTCCAGTGTTGAGACAACACTGAGGAAATCAACACTGTGAATTAACACAAACACTGAGTGTGAGTGTACTCAAAAAGTGTTAAAATAATACTAGGGGGTGTTAAATCAACACCCAAAATTTTAACACTGAAATTTTAACACTCCTGTTTTTGCTCTGTAGGGGAAGTTGGAACTTGCCCAGGTACACAATCACAGTATGAGCTCGGGCAGGGATTTGAACCAGAGACACTCTGGTTACAAGGTGAACTCTTACTTCCTGTGCCACTGAAATCTATAAGAACTGCCGACTCATCTCTACAGTCGCTACTTCAAGAACAAGGATGTTTGATAGAGTCTGGTATAAAGTGACTAATTAAGGAGCTGAATCTAATCTTTGAAAGCGTCTCACACCAAGCTTTTTAGTTCTTATTTGTAATATTTGCATTAGTTTACTGAACTGAAAACAGTATTTATTAAAATAAACTAGACACACTTGTATAACACAATTTACCAAAGTTTATTAGGTAGAAATCCATTAATAAAACAAAGTGAAAAAAGTCTAAAATGCTCTCACTTTTGTCTTAAATGAGAGGAGTTCACATTACAGACCTGCAATAGTGCTGAAACAGGTCTAGTGTACCTATTAGGCATCACTAGTTGGACAAAAATTATTATTCTCCTTGCATCAAGTTTAAAGCTGCTTACCACCACTTAGGTTTAGAGGTGTAGTGTGTGATTTTACAGTGTCGGTGGAACAAAATAGACAAACTACACAAACAAGTAAAGTACAAATGCTCAAAAACTGTACTTAAGTACAGTACTCAAGTAAGTTTACTTGTCCACATCTGGAAGAATAAATTTTGCAGTTTCATGGATGAAATTAGCATCAGTTATTGCTGAATACAGGAACTCTGCTGCTCAGCAGATGGTGGTTAKCAGTAGTCATCTAAGTCTCCTCTTGAGTAAAGTGACTGCAGGCAGGCCGGTCCAGTACTCACTCTGTGAAGCCACTCTGCTGACAGACACAGTGAATCAGAAATGATCACATTACTTTGATTGTATCCACCTGTCAATCAACGCTCACAGCCTGGATGGACTTTAATAACTTTTGTCACTGATCTTCCCTGCAACAAATGCAGTCAAGTTTTCAAGGCGGTTCATCCGGAGCAAGGTGCGTGATTTCATTGTTGCAGTGATGCAATCTGATCCCAAATGTTCAAAGGCGGCAATCTTTTCAATAAAGTTAAAAGATCCATTTAAAAACACAAATAGAATGAAGTTTAATAAAAGATGCAGGAATCAGGAGGCATGGTGCTGAAGCTGCTTACACGACTGTCTGTATGACGGAGAGGGGAATGCTAGGTTGGGGAGGGGGGTTGAAGCTCCATATGGGCACCCACCCTTTGCCCCCTCCCCCTCCATCACCCATTCCTCCCCCTGAAAACAGGCAGATGTCAAATGGGACGTGCCTCCCTGGTGGGGCACAGGGTCACACCACACAGGGGCAAATAACAGAACAGGAGGGACAGACCGAGAGAGAAGTGCCTTCCTGCCAACACACACACACACACACACACACACACACACACACAC
>NW_013952422.1:3050515-3057485 GCF_001266775.1 Austrofundulus limnaeus
CACACACACACACACACACACACCCCATCCCCCTCCTCACCACAACAGACACACACACACGCTGCCAAGGCAAAAGCTGCTGATGCGAACATGCCAACACACAGACTCTCTGCATAGCGTTACAAACAGATTACATTTCCATATTTTTTGTTTCTGGTTCTCCTAAAGTTAGAATGAAACAAGAACACGACTATGTATTTGTTACTATAATGTAGGATTCATTTTATTTTTTTAAGCAGCATCTATCAAAAATAAAAAAAACTGGTAGGTTTCCAAAATAAGTTTTATTTTTAATCTTTAGTTTCACTGCACACTTGGATTGTGCTGCTAATTAAAACATTACATATTTGTTCTGTCTAAATATTGTTTGCCTTACTGATGCAAACAGGATGTTCAGAATATAAGATGCTGCACAAATTAATAGATTAGGAATCTATTTTAAAACTTGAAAGCACAGAACTGTTAT
This sequence comes from Austrofundulus limnaeus, assembly GCF_001266775.1. Lineage (NCBI taxonomy): Eukaryota > Metazoa > Chordata > Actinopteri > Cyprinodontiformes > Rivulidae > Austrofundulus > Austrofundulus limnaeus. Next base: position 3,050,982 of record NW_013952422.1, read on the forward strand.
TTCCTCCAGTTTTTTGTTGTTAAATTGGTGTTTTTATTTTTATCACCTAAAATGTTTTTAAGATGATAAACCAAACAAAATAAGCAAAGTTATTAAAATACTGTCTCATCAGAGAAATTGAAATTATAACTTTATTTAATTTTAAAACCAAAGCTTGGTTTGAACACAGTGGAACGACGTTTTTGAGTTAAGTTTAGGATTAAGGTGTCAATTTCGGGTAAGGGTTACAGAAATGAATAGAAGTCAATACAATGTCCTTATAAGGATAGAAATCTAAACTTGTGTGTGAAGCTGCATGCATACCTCCAACATCTTTGAACGAGACACAACCAGACTCCAGGACAGGTGTCACTTCTGTGTGTGTGTTCGTATGTGTGCGTGTGGAGGTATGGGGTTTAGCCATAAACAAAGCAGGCTAATGGACACACACACGCACATACACACACACACACACACAGGCAGTTTTGTGTGTCCTGAGCCCTGAATGGTTACGCCCGTGGGGCAGGAGTAAGGTTACTTTACATACTGCACTTACAGCTCCCTTTACCACTGGGGTATAAAATGGATTTGAATGAGAAAGAGGGGGACAGAGAGGGGGAGGGAGGAGGGTGAGGAGAAGAGAAGGGTTATGGAGGGTGTGTGTGTGTGTGTGTGTGTGTGTGTGTGTGTGTGTGCACGTGCGCGTAGATAGACATTTCAGGCCTTTAAATAAAAAAGTCAGAGATGTAAAGAACTTACTTTGTGTTGGAGACATGAGAACATAAAAACATTGCACACCTCAGACAGGACATTTAACTAACATATGACTTTAAAAAAGCAAAAAATACTTCGATGCTAAAATAGTTCAAATAGGGTAAAATGTTCTTGCATTAGGTCATGTGAAAAACAAGAAATGTTGACTCAAGAAGTTAAAATGTGGTTGAAAAAAAGTGTCATGTTTTGTTCTGAATGGAAACGATTGTTATCTCTCTCTCTCTCTCTCTNGTGTGTGTGTGTGTGTGTGTGTGTGTGTGTGTGTGTGTGTGTGTGTGTGTGTGTGTGTGTGTGTGTGTGTGTGTGCAGGGAGGGGGATGTCCTTTGTGTAACAGGAGGTCTGCTGCTGCTCTGGCATGGCTATGGAGATGGAGGAGCGAGGTCACTCGTCCTGCTCTCCCTCCCTCCGTCCTTTGACTATAGGCTGGCTGCTCCGGCTCTCCTCCTCATCCGCCCTATTAGCATAGCAGCTGCCTAATACGGGGCGTAGGGTGGAGAATGGCCAGGTTGCTGTGTGCATATGTGTGTGAGAGTGTTTTGCAGAGGGAGGGATGTTCAGGGTGAGGCTGGGTGGGGGGGGTGGTCCAGTCAATGGCGGTCCGTCTGGCTGGTGAATAGCAGCTAAAGCAGGCCCCTGCGAGATAGACAWAAGAGCCGGGATGGGAGGGGATGAGGTCGGGGTGTGTGAGGGAGGGTGAAAGAATAAGGCAGTGAATGGAGCGCCTTGTCACTGGAGCTGTGGAAAGAAGCACAGAATGAACTGGAAGAATGAAAGAAGAGTTCAAAAGGGAGCGGAGGGCAAGGAAAAGACCAGCCCGACCACCTGTCTCCCTGCCTCTCTCCTCTTCCCTTTCACTCCCCTTCTTCTTACTCACAGGCAGAGTTTGTGGGGGGGTGAGTGGGGGCTCGCCCGGTCATGTTCAGCGACAGACGTGTTTTTGTTTCCAGAGAACGTGTGGTATCAGCAGAATTTAAAGCTCCACCAGCAACATGTGGCCCGTACAGGCTCCACTGGGTTTGAAGTCAGACTCAAAATCCTCACGTTTTCCCACAAATATTGGTTTGCAGTTCTGAAATGCATGGCAYGCACTTAACGTAAACAAATCTCTTCTTTCTGCAAATGCGAGTGCAAATGCGTACCAGGGCACCAAAACTGTTAGACTTCTCGACCCTAATCTGTTCATCCATGGATGTGATGATTTGTTTTTACCTTTTCTTGAATCACATTGGCTGTTCCTGTAAATAAACAAATGCACATGGCTGTTGACAGTTCTTTGAGTGATAAATTAACCAAATGTTGAAAGCAGTGAGTCTCCTCACACATTCACCATGTTTCAAATCTACTCCTATATGGAAGTGCATTTCTGTATGAATGATTAAATGGAACAATCTAGATTAGGCATTGAAAATGCATATATAATTAAAAAAACAAGTGTTTAATGTAAATATTAACAATTATCGATAGATACAGTTTGGATATATAGCTTGGATGGGAAGTTGTAAGAAAAGACGGGACTTGATGAGCTGTTTGCTTCATCCTGCTCCTTCACAAACAATTATGTTTTTTCTTCTCTTTTTAATAAGATCTACAGATGTTATGTTTGAGATAAATAAACATTACTTTTGCGAAACAACTGTTCCTGTTGTTTGTCTTTTTGTGCTTTGATTAAAGATAATGAAACGAATCGCATGAATAAGAGGTTTTCTGGTTTAGCCTCGCTCAGACTAGCAGTTAGCTTCTGATCAGAAGTGTTTTTTTATTCAATCAACTTTTAATTACATTGTTTTGTTTGTCGCATTTATCTGCCTTTTTTAATGAGCAGCTTATCTTGTTATTGGGTGATGCTGGTCCTGAGAATAACTAATAAAATAACTTTTTTCTTCACATTGAGTTCGTTGAAACAGCTATCTACAACAGGTGAGATATTAATTGCTCATATGAGCTGAGCTGTTCCTTTCATGACACGAGCCACAAAAAATGTTTGGGACTTATTTTAACTCCCATTTCGGTGTCTTCCTCTTTTTGTGGTTTTCATCAGTTTGCACGCTCCGGCAATTCCTCTCCGGTGTTCCCGCGCTACCTGTCTTTCAAGAGAACCGTTCGTTGCACGTTGTTGCACAATCGGACAGCAGTCGAATCAAATCTGCTGCGTTCGTGGGAGTCATAAAAAAAGATTGCGATAATCAAAGCTCTCAGTGAACACACGCTGAGCAGGAGCCGTTGCAAAATGAGGAATTCAGAGTTGCGAAAGCAGTCAAACCGCGTTTTATCACAAGTTGTTCGGTTAATCTCGTGTGTTTCAGATGAAGTTAAGCCTTCAAATGAGGGGTGTGAGCATGGTTATGAATATTTTATGAGCTTCTGAACAATGGCCTTTTGAACAAAGACGGAAGATAATCAGATGCACTTGATTGCAGCTGCTTTAAGAGAAGAAATATTTCTCAGTGTCTCTAAAGCAATAACAAGGCAGTAACGCATCGTATTTGAGCAACCCATTTAATATTTATGTTGATTTCGTTGCTGTTTTCCTAATTATTTTTGGGGACCTGATGCGATTCCCCGAACCAGTCATGATCCATCTTCCTGCTCAGAAAKGCCTTGGGTTGACTGGCTCCCTGCTCCGAGCAAAACCCAGTGAGAAGTGAGGAAAGCCAAGGAGGCACATGAAGAACCTATTAGGGGGCCTAGCAGCCAGCAGCAACCCTGAGAGGCCAGCCAACTCAGTGTGTGAACAATGGGAACCCAGCTCAACAAAAACATCCTGCAGAAGTGAGGGAGGGAGGGAGAGGCTGGCCAGATAACCCGACTTGGTATCAAAACACAGAAAGGCCTGTGTTCAAAATGAGCTAACTTTCCTGCTGTTTTGGAGCTGACAAAAGAGATGCATCAGATCGGTGCAGCAGAAAACTCGGGAGCTGAGGTCACGTGTGGTTCAGCTGCAGCTCAGAGCCGAACAGCTGCTTCCAAACCAACACCGCACACACACATCCCCCACTTTTTTGTCTCACGTCGGTGAAACCAGAAGTGAGATCCTTTCATCACTTTGAATTCAAACCGAAAAGAAAACTCCCAAAAAAACCCACAAACATTATTTCTATCACACTTGCAACACTGTTTTTCTTTTTACTCAGTCGACACYCAGAAAATGTCACAACGTGAACAGTCCCAACGTGTGAACGAGCCGCTCTTTTGATTTTCCCACAACCGCTTTACTGTTTGCAGCAATATCTGCACATCTAATGTTTAAAAGATTTAGATAATGATACTTGAGAAAAGAATTGACAGAAATTGGATTTAAATTGCTCAGAAGATGCACATCCATTAAAAACAGTGGTGTGGTAGTAGTTGAGAGTGATCCTCAGCCTAAACTCTGAGCGCTAACTGATCAGAYTCGATACATACACTGTTTGTTAGCAAAATATCTCATAAACAACTGGACAGATTTTAATGAAACTTGGGACAACCTGAGAAATTGCATGGAAAAATGCTTATTGCCGAGCAATTTAGCTGAAAGCCACTTAAGAAGCTAAAATATTTTTAAATGCTGGACTRTTAATGCTTGCTGGTGGAACTCAAAATTAGCTGAATGATTGCTGAAATTTGCTGAAGAACCCAAACTGTGAAAACAGTGTAGAAATGTGCAGATAAAGAGGAATAGCTGAAAGAGGCAGAAAAAAGCTGAAGAGGACAGAAAGAACGTGAATGGAGAGAAAAAAAGAAGTTTAAAGTCGCAGAAGAAGATGAAATTAGCAGAAGAATAGAAGAAAAGGTAAGAATGACAGCTAAAAACTGCAGAAAAAAGCTAAAGTCAGCAAAATAGAAGCTAAACGAAGCTGAAATTAGTCCAAACAAGTTAAATAGAAGAACCACAACAAAATATAAAAAGTACAGTGAGGATTTAWGAACATTTTGAAGGGTTTTAAGGCTGTTGAAAACATATTCATTTAAAAAAAAGTGGCTGAAAAAGCTGAATATCTTCAAAAAAATTGCTGAATTACCAAAGTTATAGCCAGAATGTCCTGAAGGAGCTGAACGTTTGGATACATAAACTGTTGAAATAACACAAAAACTGTGACAAACGATACGTGCCAAAAAAAAAAAACGTGCAGAAAAAAAAGGTCTGAATAAAGTGAATGCTTGAAAAGCTGTAAGCATTCACACAGTTCTCATTGGACTGACATCTACAACTGATTCACTTATGAATTCAATCTAATTCAAGATGGCCGCCACAGCCAGCTGATCATAAAAACACAAAAATGGCTACAACTCAGCCAATTTTCAAAAAATTGGGATGAAATTTGGCATCCAAGTAGCTGAGCATCTTTCCAAAAATATCCTGTAAGCAGAAATAAATTGTACAAAATCTTTTAAAATCAACCCTAAATTTGTATGTTAGCAAAATATCTCATAAACCACCTGGARAAAGTCCGTGACACTATTCATTAGTGATTACTGGACGTACAACTGATTGACTTTTTGAATGCACACATTTCAAGATGGCTGCCACAGCTAATAAGTTTTAGCTATCACACAACCAGCTACAATTGGGTGAATTTTACACAGTGAGCTGAAATTTGGTGTGGTAGTAGCTGAAAGTCATTCACAACACTCTGAGCATTTACAGACAGCACAAAATGGTATCAGTTTGAACAAAATGGATATAACTTTATTTCTCATGGATGAAATTCAACAGATTCCTTTAATAAATGGTAGCTGCAAAGATTTTATCCAGACTTTTAGAGAAYCCAGCTGCAAATAAAACCTACAAAGAACATCAGACGGTTCTGCGTTAGTTTTGTTGTGTTTTCGGTAAAACAAACGCGTTCAGCTGAGATCTCGATGAAGAGGAAGGGTGTTTTGGAAAGTTTCTGTGAGTGATGTGGCGAGGTAACATAAAACCATGTCTCCAACAACACACACAGAGGGGAGGGGACCCTAATTTAAACCGAGCCTACCCACAATGCACCGGGCTCCTTTATCCTGGCACTGAAAGGATGAGGCCAGATGAATGACAAAAGGAGAGAGAATCAGGATCTGGGCTGTGCCCGACTTGGACGGCAGGGAGGTGGTGGAGGTGGGGGCGTGTTTCTCCAACTCTTTCTATGAAAAAGTTGGCATAAAGGAGGCTGAGGCGTCCGAAATCAAACAAAACGTGAGGAAGAAACATTAAAAACACAGCACTTTTTAAAATGATGTTTTTTTTTTAGTTTAATGATTTCTTTACTGGCTTGTACACAAACGTACAAAAATAATACAGCACTCATCTCCACGTGACATCACGTCATCATCACAGTGTTACAAATGTTCAAAAATAAAGGTTTTACAAAAAAAAAAGAAGACAAAATCAGACAAGATGGAACATCTGCATCACTCATTAAAGATTCATTTGTTTCCTCTCGCTTGAAATGAAGCAAGACCAGAAACACGTTGATCCAAAAGTACTCTTCCACTTTCTAACGCTCAAATTCTTCTTTAGGAAAAAAAAATCATCTCACTCATGTACATCAATCTAACAGCTGGCTTCTTACGTCATAAATGTTATGACCTCGTCAGCCAAATTAACCACACAACCGTGCAATTTTTGTTTACCATGTTACATTGATCTTACCATCAAATGTATTATTCCCCTTTATAAGAACTAAACAGGAAGACAGCACTTCAGAAAAGAAAGTGCCCCAAAAATATCATCATCAGCATTGATATATATATATCCATATGTATATATACATACACCCAATCACAGAGATACA
>NW_013952422.1:3058904-3061920 GCF_001266775.1 Austrofundulus limnaeus
AGCTCTCTCTCTCTCTCTCTCTCTCTCTCTCTCTCTCTCTCTCTCTCTCTCTCTCTCTCTCTTAAAACAAACAAAACAAAGTAAAGCTATCGTGTACAGTACTTCACAACAATGATGGAGTCAGCTGTTGTTACATAATGATCTGGAAGAAAAAAAATCAGACAGCTGTAATGATGCTCTTAGAGAAAAACAAACAATAATTAAATGGCAGGACCCGAGGCCCTTCTTCTCTTCTTCTTCCCTTTCAGATATTCCAGCATGCAGCCAAGTAGCAACAAGTGCCATATTTCACATACAATAACTTAAAATAAGATTAAATCTGTGCTCCCTGGAGTTGGAAATTTAAAAAAAAAAGAAAAAGAAGGGTCAGCTTGGAGTCCAAACACCTGCATGACGTGGTAAACACAAAGCTGTTTCTTCTGTGAGCGTGAGGATCTTAGACATTCAAGAAGAAAGCTTCAGTACCAACAAACTCACCGAAATGAGATGCTCTAGATTCAAACATGTGCGCGTGTGGACGCAGAGAGAGGGGGGCCCGTTTGGTTTAAGTGAGGGAAGATTAGTGCGCAGGCCTGTTTTATTTCCTTTTCAAAACAAAATAAAGGRAAAAAAATAATTTGGCACAACTAGTTTGTAAATCACGAGTCTTACTTTAAGAGCCTGGCTTTTCCTTTGCTGCTAAATCTGTTCTTTCTTCTTTTTTTTTTTTCTTTAAATGAAGCTTTTCTTGTTTACCTGACAGCAGAGACAGATCACCGGGCCCCAGAGGAATACTTGGCCTTGGTGATGAGGTATAGCACAATGTCCTGGTGGCCCCCGAAGGCTGCGATGTGTAAAGCGCTCCACCCTTCCCGGTTGGCCAGCCGGATGTCTGCGCCGAACTTCACCAGCAGCTTGACCAGCTCCAGGTTGCCGTCGATGACGGACTGGTGCAGGGCCGTCTGTCCTTCTGGTCCGAACGAGTTGACGTTAAACTCGCAGTTTGTCATGTTCTGCAGCAGCGAGTGCAGCTCCTTGGTGTTGCCCTTCTTCACCGCCTCCTGGAAAACCCTCTGCGGCGCGGAGCACGTCGACACRTCCGCCTGGCTCATGGCTGCAGGAGAAATAATCCCGCCTGGAGCTCTAAAAGCTGAGAAGAAAGGTCTTGCTGTCCCACCCACAACGTTGAGCGTCTCAGGTCGGGTTTTGTTAGATTTCAACCACTTGTATAAGGCACTTTAAGAGTTAGATATATCCCAAAAAAAGGACAAAAGAGATGACACACCTGGTGTGCAAAATGTTAATATTTGAGACCTTAAATCCCCTAAGACATTATAAAGGTGCTCTCAAGCGATCCAAGAGGTCTCTGGGTGTAGTTTTCCTCCTGTGGCAGCAGCAGGTTGGTTTTAAGCAGGCGGGGATGGAGACGGGACACCTCAGGTTCGACTCTGGACGTATCTCCACAGAGCAGCCTCCAAGTTGTCCGTCTTCCTCCAGCGGTCCARCCTGCTTCCCGGCTAAAAGTCTCCACTCATGTGGGGCCAGGTGGTCTGAGAAGGACAAAAAATAAAAGAAAATAAAAAAAGAAACTCCGCATTAATCCCGATTCCTCACCAACAGTCCGCCCTYGCATTCCGCCACATCCAAGAACCCGTGCGCATTTTACGCACGGATCCACTCTGGCGTAAAAAACTGCTTTCTGACTTACCTGCGGCAGACAGATGGACGTGATGCGACTTGAATGATATGGGAGAAGAAAGGATTTAAAAAAGAAAAAAAAGAAAAGAAAAAAAAAAGGAAGATCCTCCACCACTACCGTGTGGCCCCGGGACGTGTCCTCCTCCTGCGCGGTCCGTGTGAGTCTCTGCGCTGCGCCGCGCTCCGGGGGAAGATTTTACGCGTCCTTCATTTGCATGACAATACGGTGCCGGAGAATCAACTGTGGAGGAATGGGCGGAGGGTTAGGCTGTAGGAGAGGGAGGGATCAGGACCCCCGTGTTTCTGCGGGGGAGAGACGAGGGGGCCGTTCCGAGAGAAGAAGAAATATTAAACAAACCAGCAGCAACAGTGTGGTTCGGACTGAAACGTCAGCGGTGCGATACATTTTTATTTTAAATTAAAACTTCATCAGTTTTTCCTGAGAAGTCTGGCACATRAAACATTTAAACTACAATTATGCTGAGAAATGAGAGATAAAGCTGCTTTGGTTAAAACCTCGACGTGTCARCCTCAAAGAATATGTGAACGTTTATTTCAGTAAAATTACCTGAGCTAGAGACACATTTGCGTTATTAGCTGTGGCGGCCATCTTTAATTGTGGCAACATGAAGTTGATTAGGTTTACATTTAGCGCATCAAACAAAACGCCTGTTGGTTTATGAGATCATTTGCAGACACAATAAACTCCAAAATGATTGCACAGAGTGTAGTGCTCTGAGCATGTGGTAGGGGTCAGTCTCAGCTACCACTACATTAKGTCAATATCTGTATATTTGACTAAACTGAACAAAAATCAATTAGCTGTGGCGGCCATCTTTAATTGTGTTGACTCCAAAAGTTAATCAGGGGTAGATTGTTCACCCAGTGATGCTGATTATTAATTAAAATCTATCATGAGACACTTTGCAAACAGACATTGTAATCTTTATTTTTAAATAAACTGCACTTAAAGGTCTTACATGAGCTGAATCATGTGTGAAAGTTTCTGTTTATTCTCAAAGCAGCGGGGAGGGAAAAAAGTGAACCAAAAGTTGTGAAAAATGACCGAACTGGCTGAGAGTGTTGCTGTAAAGCCTCCTCTGAGGTTACAGGAGGCTGATTCTATCATAAACGGCGGATATAGTCCAGTTGTTTTTAAAAAGACCAGACTGTGGGACTTCAAATAACAAAAGACCTGCGCTGCTTCCTCTGTGCGGCTGAAAAGAGGTGACGCTGCGCGCAGATTGACACGCCGCTCCGCTGCCCCCGCCACCGTGGGAACTGGGCGACTGCGTGTGTGAGAGAGAGAGAGAGAGAGAGAGAGAGAGAGAGAGAGAGA
>NW_013952422.1:3062080-3064475 GCF_001266775.1 Austrofundulus limnaeus
CCCCACCACCACACAAAACCTGCAGAACTTAGCCCAAACAGGTGCTCAGAGAATAAAACTGCGCCCACATGAAGAAAACCTCCAAGAAAGTCATGAAAAAAAAAAAAAAACACAACTCAGTATATTTTACTTACTTAAATTAAAAAGTGAAATTTGTGGTCAGATGCCTGCAACGACTCGTTTTGTTTACAGTCGATGTGACTGAAAATAAATCAAATGTTAGATTTGTTCAGTCTAATCGTGACTCAAGCAGGTTTCCAGACATTCAGCCTTTGTTTACACTGAGCGCAGACCTGCATGTGGAATCTGCACCATTTGCTATATAGTCTCATATCTTAGAGCAGTGTTTCCCAAAGTTGGGGTCCCGAAACATCAAGGTGGGGTCCTGAAAAGATTTTCTGAATTAATTACATTTTTGCCTTAGTTGTGAAATTAGTGTATTTAAAATGGATATATGTAGTATAAAAATTATTACTATGCCCATGTTTCATCCAAAACTAGCTGTGGGCACAGGTCTCTGTTACTGTTATTTTGTGGGCCAAAAGCTGAAAAGTTTGGGAACCACTGTCTTAGAGTGAGCACCTTTAAAACCAAAAGCTTAAAATTAATCTTGGCAGCACAAATAACTGCAATTTTTGGGGGAAAAAAATCCTGTAATAAGACTTTTGATTTCATTTTGAGAGTTGTCTGAAAGTATGGGATGTCAAATGTAAAATAAAAAAAAGTCACTAACACATTTTCATTATTTAGCTCACTTTGAGAGTTAAAATTTTCTCACTAACATTTTATTGTTTTTAGCCCGTTTTTACATTTTGCTAGTTTTTACTAAATGTTACAAAATATAAATATTAAATCCTAAATTTGACGTGTAAAATTAAACATAAAAGCTAAATGTTGACGTATTTAAGTATTTTGAAAAAGAACGCAGCCATTGCCATTCGGCTCTTCTTATGATGTCATCATCCTGAGACAATAGCAAATGCTATAGCAGCTAACGGTGCTAATAGGGCTAACATTTCGGTATAAGACATAAAACTTGCAGTTTCAGCCGGTGTCTGAGCTGCTCTTCAAACTTTCAACGAACACATGTTGAATTTAGATTTTAAGTATGATACGTTGATGTTTATTGTTTGTTGCAGTATAACATCCTGGTTAGCTAACTGTTAGCATTAGCAGGAAGTGAGCTAAATAATGAATTTAAGAGTAATATTGTGTAACATTTTATTTTACACTTGGCACCTCATATGAAAGGAAAAACAGTTGTAAAGCTCATCTGCAGGCTTCTGTAACGCTTTTGCTCGTGTGCACAATTCAAGGTGCCACAGCCATCTGACCTGACTAACACAAAAAGTTAACTGTTGCCTGTTAGCAAAATATCTCAAGAACCACAAGACGGAAACTCTTGAATAATAAACATGAGATAACTGATGGACTTTTAGAGCCAAGTGAAAAACAAAAACAGCTGTAACTGAGTCCGTTTTACAGACGATGAGCTAAAGTTCGGTGTGGTGTTAGCTGAGGCCTCCAGCTGATCTGTTCTGGATGCTGCTGTCTGTTTGTGTTGATGGTTCCTCTGCAACAAGCAGCGCCGCAGCTGCAGACGCCCCCAAAACAAAAAGCCGTCAGCTCTGAGTCACTCGTGAAACACCAAACTCAGAGCTGCAACACACACATTTCACCCACTCAGCACGGACAGAACACAGTTCTGGGCTTTTATTGGCAGCAAGCAGAATAACCATTTCAAATATGCAGATAATTTAAAGAGAAATGTTTGTGTATAAATGTAATTTCTGCAATTATGTGCAAAATTTCCTGACACTTGGATTTATCTTTTTCATCGTCTCGCCATCAGGAATGCCTGACTGGTCCTCCACAGCAGCATCATGACCCCAAACATACAACAGATGTTTGGGGTCATCTGTGGTCCCCCTCTTTCTGCTGGATTACATGAATGAATTGCGGAAAGGAGTTCTGCGGCTCCACGGGATGCTCGGATCAACCTGTGCACCCTCAGAACTGGACCGGCTTCCCCTTTAAAACTGTTTTGTGTCGGTTCTCAGGCAGCGTCGGCGCTGTGCATTCTTGTTGCGTGTCTCTCGTTACTGATGGGGCAGAACATTTCCCAGTAAATCAGGAACATCTGTCCGCGATCTCCGATTTAGCTGGAGCGCATCAGAACACTTGGAAAACATTTGGACAAATGGCAGGGGCCAAAAGTTTCTCCGCTGGAAGAGTTTCTCCCCGTTACCTCCCCGGCTCGTCACTCCCGAGTTATTTTTTTCCCCTATAAGTTATATGTGCTTGATATGCAGCCAAGTTTAAGACCATAGCTCAAAAAAAACCGAACCCCCCCAAAACAGAAATCAAAGTGTCAAAAAAAGGACTCAGTAATGAG
>NW_013952422.1:3064549-3079493 GCF_001266775.1 Austrofundulus limnaeus
GATGCTCTGTGTTAAAGGATCAGTGGATCTGTGTTCGATTACTCCACCTAGGCTGCATTGTCGAGCACAGATCCACTGAGAAACTTGCTGTTTCAGCAACATTTAAATTAAAAACTGCATTTTGAGGTTAAACAAACGTTCACAATTAATTTAAATAAGTTACAAGTTAAAAAGGGCATGGAATTTTCTCTATTTTGCATCGAAAAAATATTGAATCATGAGACTAAAGCATTGAACCGAATCGTGAATTTTCTCTATCGTTTATATATTATGTATAGTCAACTTTTGACCCCAAGTTTGCAAATTAAGAAGTCTTTGAGCCACTWTTTTTTTCTTTTGGATGGCTTTTATTCTATCAAAGTCTGGTTCTGGAATCGTGCAGCCCCGCAAACAGAGACCTGAACCAGCTCAGAACACTCAAATGGGATTTGGCTCTGGAGCCGGGACGGTCCGGGGTCAAACAGACCAGTCCAAGTCCAGGCTTGGAATGCTTGCAGCTGAATTAGAGTCCAAATATGTAAACCCACAGGCTGTGACACGAGGAGAGAAAGTGAATGAATGTGGTCACACACACAAAAAAGAACTCTTTATTTATATTATTCTGCAATATTGTTTTTCTTTCCACATCCATGCCAGAAAGCAAAAATGCGTGTGTGTGTGTGTGTGTGAGAGAGAGAGAGCGAGAGAGAGAGAGAGGTGACGTGTAACCAGGAGGGAGGGTCCTCTCAGTCCAATTCATTCCGGGCACCACGTGTCCTCAGAGCGTGGGAAAGAGGCGAGCTTTTCTTCCCAGCAAAGAAAAAGCGTGGATCAAATAACACGGTGCTGCAGCGCCGAGCTCAGGCTCTGCAGAGATGCAGAGCTGCGACCACCCGGACCACGGACGGGACCAGGGAGCTTTCACTTCGTTCAGAAAGCCCATAAAGACACATTTAAGAGGGGAAAGTTGGTCAAATGTGCACGGTGGAACGCCAAGTGTTTGTGTTTGGGTTTCAGGCTGAAAAGTGTCGTAAATCTTAATCAGAGGAGAGAACTTCAGATGCAATAAAGAGCTGGTTTGAGGGTTTTGGCATCTTTTCTACAACGTTACCCCCCCCCCCCCCACACACACACACACCTTTTTCTTCTGCTGCCAAAATCAGTCAATCAGTTTATCAGCTTGTTTTCCCCCAAATTACAGCGCTGCACTCAGTGATCCCTGATTTAATCCCTTAAACGACAGAATATTTACATTAATCTTATAAAAATACTAAACTTTTTATAAAATCTCATCATTAATGTTTAAATGTTAACATTAATTCAAAATGTTAAAGTTCCTCTTGTTATTTTTTTAAGTGTTGAGTCTTTTGTTTATTTTTCTTCACAAATCAAACCTCATTAAAACACATTGAAAGTGGTTAAAATGTTAATATTATTAACTGCTTTAAATTAAATCACTGATCCTTCAGAGTTTTGCTTGAGTTAGAAAATAAATGTTAATGACTAAATGTTTTCTGGCTCGTTTTACTGTTTTTACGACTCATTTCACTTAAAGACATGTTAAAACCGAGTCCTATTAGAAATTAAATAAATAATCAAACACAAAAAAGACATTTTGTATTAAAATCAACCTTATCAGCAACAGCTCTTTAAACACATTTTGTTTAAAAACTGTTGTAGTGATTTTAGGTTTAAATGTTTTTAAAGAGCGTTGGTTTGACATAAAAAATAGTAAATAAAACAAAAACAAACCCTACGATGTTGAAGGGTGCATGATCTTTAAATACAAATTCCTGTTATTAATGCCTCAAAGACATTTTTTAAAATATAATAACATTTGATTTTTTATAGCTATTATTTATGAAAAAGGACTTAACTAAAACTGGTCCAAATTAAGGTCAATAAATGTTCTGCTTAATAACGCAAAAGTTACATTTAAGAGAAAATAAATTATCCTTAATTATAAMAAATTGCTTGATTTATCCAAACAACGATTCAGTGCACCTCTGCTGCTGCTTCATTCCTAAAGAACACATTTTCCTCCAAACAACCAATGACTTTAACGCTCTTAAAAGAAAAGGAATGCAAGTGCATGAAGAGTGCGTCAAAGAGCAACTTTTATCCCATAATTTGTCGTAGTAAAAACAACCGAACTGTTCGGTTTGCAGCTCGTTAATTTAGTGATCCAAGAAGTTCTAATTACACTCATTAAACACTTTCACACCCTCCGTTTGGTTATTTATGACGTACAATTTGTGCGTGCCCGACACATAAAAACAACCTTATTGCATAATTGCTATGATTTCATTATAATTGCTATAATCATCATTATTTACCTGTGTGAAAAAAGGAAGGAGAAACTAAAACTGTCTAATAATAACACTTTCTCTGTTAGTTGTTGAATATTTTGGTTAAACCTAAAATTCAAAGTTTAATGACTAAGTATGGCTCGAATGACACCGATTCTCAGACCTCCTCCTGCAGCTGTTGTGCTTTAAACTGAGTAACTAAAAACTCATTTACTTCAGAGATTCGCAGTAAGAAGCTCCTGAATTGTGGCATTTTTTTTTTTTTTGATACTCAGAAAAAAAAGAGGGAACATCTGGCTACGGTTAGAGATCCCTGCATTTTACGAGTGTAGACTTCTGCTCCACAAAATTATCTGGAAAACACTAGAAAATTCTTAATTGTTAGAAAATTTCATTGTTGGATCTCTTTGAGGCCTGACCCCAGATTCCCCGCAGACACACAAACTGAGTGTGGGATTAGCGAACGGAGGAGGAAGACGTCTGAGAGAATGAAAGCGGGTTCTGTTGGAATGCGCCGGTTTGGAGACGTGACCGGTCCTCCAGCCCGAGGACAGAAAAACCCTCGGTGCTAAAGTTACACCTGACAGACATCAGGGTGGCTTCGATGATCTCAATCTGTCCACTCAGTCCTGCAACCATCTGCTCCCTGACTTTGAGAAACATCAAAAAGTCTAAAGAACATCTGCTGAAAAACAACTTAATAATTCTCTCAGCTCAACAATGAAATGTCTGTTTATTAACACATTGGGTAAAAATTGAAACTCATTAAAATGTGCCGACAGGAAAAGAAAAAAAAAAACACATATAATTACATATCTTAACTTTAAAAAAACATCTGTTTGATATGACCACAGATCAAATCAATTCAAGTAAAAAGACTTCGTTAAGATTTAACTATAAATTTCAAAAGAGCCCAATTCAAACCATTAAACATCAAAAAAGAGATTTTTGGTTCATCTGCCAAAGCAAACTTGAACATTTGTGAGCAGCTCAGTTGGTTGAGATTCCTGTACTGAAATAAACAAATTAGAACTTTTATAAACTCATTTCATTTCCACAAAATGAATCTGCTAACAAAACAAGGGTTTGAAAGTGACACTCAGCACCTAAAGGTAGAGCTGTTAACCTACACAAAGACGCCGGATGAGGCTAATTCTTGGTTTACATGTTGAGGATTTGAAAATATGAATGTGGTAAAAAAAAAGAAAAAAAAAGAACTGCCTGTTCTCAAACATCAGACCTGGAGTTAACAGCTTTCTCTGTTTATGAGCAGATGGACTGTGACAAACAGGTTTCTCTCTCTAAATAGGAAACCCTTATAAACGTGACCATATTTATTATTCCAAAACATAAATATAGACAGAAACAGATCCATCTAATTTGTCACTGCGAACTAAAATGGTAAACTAACACCTTTCTGTGCTTTTTAACTTGACAGGTGGTGCAAATAAAGTGAATTTCTCTGACTGCTGAAAGGTTTGTGGCTGTTCCAGAGTGAAGCGTAACAACTCCACACCCGTCAGTGGCTCAGAGGGAACGGCTCTGCAGCTGAGCTCCTGTCCTCATCTGTTACGTGCAAAACCTCCTGAAACAAGGAGAGCACGCGGCCAAAGTGCGAGCCTTCCCAGAACACCTTGCCACATCTGGTGCAGACGTAGAACAGCGATATCCTCTGCAGCAGGGCGGGGGGCACGGCGTGCAGCTGGATGGGCGACCCCCCGGGAAAGGTCAGGGTGTCGCGGTCCAGGCCTGAAAGGGAGGCCCAGCGACACTGAGTGGCATACCTGGGGGGGTCAGGGGTCACGCCGGGGGTCAGCGTGTCATCGAGCTGCTGCTCTTCCTGTTGGCAGGGTTCCTCGTGTGTCTGCTCGCTGCTGTCCTGCAAAAACCCTGCGAACAAAAACATTAACATCTTTACTCTTTACGGGATTGATCACTGATTACAGATCCAAGCTTGCAGACAAATCCTCATCACAAACGTCAAAACAGCAACACACCTTTCTCCTTCAGCATCCTGACCATGTCTGCTCGAGGGATCGCCACGTACTGATCGCTGTTACATGCCTGAACAAAGAAAAAAAACTTTAACAAAGCTTTACTGGATGAAAGCAGTTTAAACAAAATCAGCAGACACTAAAAGATTGTTGACTTATAAAAGGTGAGACGCCACAGTTGTGTTATTCTTTCTTTTAATCTCATTTTGGAATAGATTAAAAACAACACCCCAAACACGAGTTTTCTTCGTCTATAAAAGGGGCGCTCAAACATTTTCTCTTAGGACCAAAATTAAAATGGATCTGAGGGCTGCAGGTCCAAATGCAATAATAAAATAAATGAAATGAAAATACTTGTTAAGTAAAGTTGTTTTATTTTTTAAAACTAAGCTAGCAGCTAGTGCGGTGGCCCACATTTTTTTGTTTGTTATTCTTTTGTTAGCTAACAGATATTCTGTTTGCAGAATATCTGACGTACACTCGAGCAGCAAAGACTCATGGGACATAAATTAAAATTTGAGTTTTTGTGGTCTTATGAAATGTGCAAATCTAGATGTGTGCTTAAATCTAATCTAAATGTGTCATGTAGTTACTTTTATTTTATGTTTAATTTTTATGTAATTCAAATATAAAGTAATACCATGACTTAAGACTATCTGCACTACAGTTGGACCAATGAATGACAAAGTGGGGATATAATGTTTCTACATAAAACAGGAGATTACAACCTAGCAGCCACGACAACTGCTAGTGGGCCAAATTAAATGGCTTGGTGGGCCAATTTTGGCCCAGGGGCCCCACTTTGGGCACCTCTAAAATCTAATACGACCAGAACATTTTAAGGATATGTTTTTTATTTCTACATTCAAGCATAAAATTGGCAGAAAAATAATACTAGTTCCTTTTACTTTCCTGGCACATTTATGCTTCTGTCTTGTACTATTTGACCTATTTTATTCATATTAATTCTTTTAAACTTCATTTAGTTAAAAAAGTATTTTTCAATATTTTATCTTTCAGAAAAAAAATATTAACAGACACTTAGAGCAATGCTTGAGAAATTACACAGAAATATTCCAAAAATAGTAGTATTTCAGTTTTTAAATAATACTGAACTAGTTTCTTTTAACTATACACATTAAAAAAAAATTGTAGACTAAATACAGGCATACAAAAAAAAATCCTAGAAGAAATCAAAATTCTGTCATTTCAAAATAAGACCAATTATTAAACAGATTTATTGGTCTTATTTTGAAATGACAGAGCTTTTATTTCAAAATTTAAGCAATTTAACTTCACAGAAAAGGTTTTAACATTTTTCTAGTAATTGGTTATAAAAATAATATAAAACTCTCCACTTCAGTGGCTCATTTTATTCTCAAAGCACAGACTTTCAGTGAGCTGGAACAAATTTTCTGGGAAAGATTTTATCAGCAAGTTTGTCTTTTCTTAATAAAAAATAGAAAAAAGGCGTACAGACTTGTGTTCAACCAATCAAAAACAGGCTTAAAGAGTCCGTTCACTTGTGCTGACCCATTCACAACTTGAGCAATGACATTTTCCCTGCGCTGCTGCTTTGGTGTGAAGGAGGCATAGATGTTCCTCACAGATCCAGTCTGGGTGTGAGAGTGTGAGTGAAAACAGCCTTTTACGCCTCAGTCATTTTCACACATACTTGTTGTCCCGTCCTCCTCTGCGGTAATGGTCTCTCTGGTGGGACATTAGTGACCTCTTGCCTGCCGGCCCCTAACATGAACACGCACTTGTCTATAAGCCATCCTGACAGCACTTGAGTGCTAAAAGCCTTGTCAACAGACCTGTGCTCCACCCAGTAAACAGCATTCCTTAAGCGGGCTGTAAATCAAACTCCGCTCACGAGAAAAGATCCTGAACCAGCTCACTTAAGCCTTGTCACTCTTTACCTGGGAAAAAAACATGAACCAGGAGCAAGTCTGAAGCCTACACCCACCTAAGACAAAGCAGGTCGTCTCCTGTGTGTGTGTACATGCAGAGTAGTGTTTACCTCTGCGGTGACTGGGGTCAGGACATGAGAACGCTGCAGCAGACTGTGGAGCTGTGGGAATAGCAGGGGTGTCTTGTCTTTCATTTCTCCCTCAGTTCAGCCACATTTTTCTTATCAGTCTTACATCAAACGCACAAAAACTCAACCTGACAGACAAAACACTTGACAACTTCTCTGCACAGCAGCGAGATAGAAATCGTGTGCGTGCACACGGCTCGCGCGTCTGACTGCGGCGACGGCCAGAAAAACAGGTGAGCTATTTGCTCGGCTCAAAGTTTTCCCAGATTTGAGCGTGCCACAACCTGCTCTGAACTCTCAAGGCTAAAGGCACAGACAGGCAGACACACAAACACACACCTCAACTCAAATACGCAACTTGGACCAAAATCATTTTTCAAAAACAGCAACGACGCCACAAATACCTTGCAGAGAATAAGTCAGCTAGAAGTCCGGTGAGTCTCATTCAAACAAATAACAAATTACAGATTATTAAAAAGATAAAACATGTTTGTGAACTGTGTTTTTTTATTTCACAGCACTACTTAGGTAGAGGAGTTTCCAAGCATGAAGCTGCTATGTTTTGTTTTGAACACCTGTGCTCCAGGTGAACGTCTCTTCTGTTTCATACAGAGCCAGCCAGTTGTACAGTACAGTAGATTTCATCTGCAGAATATTCACTAATTACTAAAGTTTATAAATCAATAATTCTGTTCTGTGGGTTTCTCAGCTGCTTTGTTACTACATGAGGTGTTATATGGTGCAGAGGATATTTCATGATAAAAATATAATTGGATGCAGTCAAGACTAACTATGGTGCTCACTGTGTAAATAGAAAACAAAATAAGGATAATGGTAGTTTCAGTAATGATCTCAGGTATAGTTCAGGTTTAAGTCTGGTTTTCAGTGTTCTACCTTTATTTAAAGGGATCCAAGATTAGTTGTAACATTAGACTTTATTTGATAAACATATATTTTAACTGTAAAATAAAAACTGTAAAAATACTGTAAGCTGTTTAGTTTTGTAAATTTTTAAAAATATATTTTAACACGGATGGAGAAATTTTATTTACCCACAAAGCATTTTGGTTAAATGATGACGTGGATTGGTCCTTGGTGCGAGGCTGCTAGCGAGCTATATCCACCCTGAAGGTTAATCTTGGACAATATCTGATGATCGACTCTTTTAAATGAAACCAGAGAGCGTTGACAGAGAGGAGAAGGTAGAAATGACTCAGCCTGTAACTGAAAATATAGATGGAGGACAACAGAGCTGCTTCATGGAAGAAGAACCTCAGCTTAGCCTGTTAGCCTCTGCGCTAGCACCAATGCTATATTGCCTTAAATGTATTAGCTCAGTGCTAGCACGACAAACAAGCTAAACTGAGGTCCTCCATCCATATTTTCAGGAGTCATTTTTGCGTTCTCCTCTCTGTCATGTGGATGGAGGACCTCAGTGACGAGAGGAGAATGTGTAGCTCTGAGCTAATACATATATATGGTGATAGCGTTGGAGCTAACGCTAAAGCTAACAGGCTAAGCTGAGGTTCTTCTTCCATGAAGCAGCTCTGTTTTCGTCCATCTATATTTTCAGTTACAGGCTGAGTCATTTCTACCTTCTCCTCTCTGTCAATGCTCTCTGGTTTCATTTAAAAGAGTCGATCATCAGATTTTGTCCAAGATTAACCTTCAGGGTGGATATAGCTCGCTAGCAGCCTCGCACCAAGGACCTATCCATGTCATCATTTACCCAGAATGCTTTGTGTGTAAATAAAATGGCTTTGTCCATGTAAAATATTTTTAAACTTTTAGTTTAAAAATGATAAAACATCCTACAGTATTTTTACAGTCTTTATTTTACAGTTAAAATATATGTTTATTAAATAAAGTCTAATGTTACAACTAATCATGGATCCCGTTAAYGTTTTATTAATCCCAAGAATTTAATAAAATGCTCTTTAAATGGATGCAAAATGCAGAGTTTTGAGAGGATCATTTACAAAATTTTCTGGGGGAGTATACCTGGGACCCCCCTAGAACTGCTTCACTCCACAGCWGCTCATTAACATGAACAGGTGTTCCTCGTTGCTGCCAGCAGATGTTGGCAGGTATGAGGTCGACTTCTGGTATTTTGTTTCAAATGTTCATATGTCTTAACTATTTTATCTGGACAATTGGTTCATGAATATAAAAACAATAAAAAAACTAAATAATTTAATCTGGTATGTGATGATGAGCTAGAGTCAGCCTTGAACACTGAGACCATCATTACTAATTTTCTAGTTTTGCTCCACCATCCTGGTAATTTTGGTTATTTGTACCAGTCAGTAAAGATTTGCTAGTTTTATTTTAACCATGTGTAGCCCAGGATTCTGCAGCTGTGCAGATAACATGTTCTCAATTACAAATCTGACCCAAAAATCTAACTATATTTCTTTTAAACAGGCAACCAACAGGACAGTTTTGTCACCGTCTGGACTAGGATGTGAAACCATAGTCCCTGTTTACATGTGAACCACCTCTGGAAACGTTAGAGATTTCCACATGTTGATTGTGAAATAGTTGCTTGATTACATGATAATTCTGTGCACGTTAAATCCACTGTGATTTTTATATTCCAAAAGGCACTTGTGTCCAACTTTAGCTTTAAGCTTCTGTTTTGCTCATTTTAGCTACAACTTATTTRACTTCTAATCTTGGCGTAGTCATTTGATTCTCAGAATGCACACTGAAGTTGAACAGAAAAGGAAATTTTTCTAGTTTAATGAATGTTATGTGGTCAGAACGTTCATAAACTACACCAATAAATACACAAATACATAAATGAAATTTAAAAAATAAAACATTTAACTTTTTGTAAAAGAATCAGGTGTAAAATCGTCTCACTGTTTGTTTGTTCTGTCAGCGTTTTTATTTAAAGGCTTCTTCCCGAGCTGACACTGAACGCTTCTCGCAGCGACAACAAAAGCTGTCTAATGAGTGATACTGTGTCTCAAAGGATGGGAGGTGGTGGAAAAAGAGGAGAAGGGATGCGGGGAGTAGAAGGAGGAGGTAGGAAAAGGAGGGGGATGGGTTATCCCCCCCCCAACGTGCTCGAACACACACGCACAAATTGCACTGAGTCAGTGCACTGTAGGCTGCTCCCATGGGAAAATCCAAGACCAATCTCACAAGGCGGCGCTTTTTTTTGGGTCACGTGTTTGAAGCAGCCAGTTGGGCTCCGGTAAACGGATTCAAATTGTGGTAAGTCAGGTAAAGGGCAGCGTGGGAACTGGAGAGAAGTGCGAGAGGGGAGCAAGAACCGAATCTAGAAGCCCTGTGAAAATGCCTTTTGTCTGCRTCTATGCAAATTTCAGGTTCAGGTAAAGGTTAAGCAACTAACCAAAGAAAGAAGCTGCGGTTTAAAGAATAAAACCTTTTTTTAATACAACTGCACTTCAGGAAAGCACAGGAAAACACTTAAAAAAACTACTTTGAAAAATATATTTTACATTTTTTACATTTAGCCAGCTCCCCTTGACACGATCACATGAATCTGCCATAACATTATGACTACCACCAGCAGGTGCAATGTGATGCTTTGTGCAATGTTATGCAAGGAAACGATTCCTGGCATCTAAGTAGATGTTGTAGTTTGACACAGTGTTGCTGAGGGAGCAACCCTCTTCATAGAAATATTATTCCTTGACAGCAATGGCCCCTTTCAGCAGGATAATGTGCCTAGATAGATGACAAACGTGGTTCAGGAAAAGTTTAATAAACCTGTGTTTGAGATGCTCAATCTGATCAGACATCTTTGGCCTGTGGTGGATAAACAAACACACACACACACAGGGTCTACATCACAATTTAAGTTTCTAAARAACCCTCAACCAAACTTAATGTCCCAAAGTTTCTTCAGGTCAGACCTGGTTGTGTAAGTGAAAAAACAAAAAAGAAACAACTCTGCCAGGTCAAAGAGAAATCAACTATAACCCCTATTTTAGCTCTGTACAGTACAAACAAAAAGGTAAAATGCAACAAAACTGGAACATTCCCACCTGGAACAGACCGTGTGAACAAGGCGAGTGCAAGTGAAATGACGTGAGGAAGTATTTTGTTCTGCACTTTGGGGAAAATGATGAGTAAGGATCAGGTAGTTGGAAAAAGTATTCACATGCTCTGTTCTCCCACACTGTTTTTAAAAGTACTGTTTGTGGGAAAGAGGTATGAGTAATTTTTCCAAACTTATATTAAAAAGTAACTGGAAGTAAGAAATACTTAAACTAGTCCGGACAATATGCTATATTGAAATTTTGATTAATGTTTTGAGAATGGTGTTTTAAGACAATCCACTTCGACCTCGGCCCCACTCAGACTAGTCTTTCGCTCATTAATCTGGTCAAAATTAAATTATAACTCCATAAAGTGAGGTCATCTAAAGAGCTGTTTTCAAGAGGTAATCATTAACATTTCCACAGAATCCAAAAGATCTGAACTATTTCTTAAAAGGGGACATTTCAGGCAAAATCCACTATTTTAGCTGCTAAATGCATTTTGTTGTGTAATGCTTAATATTTCTGAGAAAGACTTATCGGTATTTCAACTGAATTTAAACCTCATGGAGACAGATAATAGATGGTAACACCCTTCTATCAAACTACACTGGGAGCTGCAAGGGGGCGAGGTATGAAGCGCCTCGGTTGGATTTAAAGACACAGCCTCAAAACGAGTTAATCTAAGACACACCTCAGAAAAGGGGTGAAAGAGGGGCTTGTGGAGTTACAATAAGAAGAAATTCAGACCAAAGCATTGAAGTTCCACTTTATTTGGACCCCAACTGAAGGATTTAAATGTGAAAAAGAAGGATTTAAAAACATGATCTACTTTAAAGGTCAATGACATGTCAACGTGAAAAACACTTTCATGCTGAAAGCAGGTAAAATACTTTATTTAGTATAAATCATAAACTTTTAAGTTGGCATTCCATGGGATTATTTGTCAGCTTGTGTTGAAACACGAAGGAGACAAAGTCATTACTAAATGAATGTACTTTCCCACAGCATCCTGAGGGTATCTGGCCAGCATCTCAGCCCGACAGTCTGAGGTAATTACCAACTCTGTTAACTAACCACTAACACCTGACAGCAAACTTGGACCACAGCTAAGCCTGTCTGGGCTTGACATCACACACACATAYACACACCTTCCTCTGCCGCTCCTCTACTCACGCAYATACACGTGTCGATCAGGCGTTTGAAAAATGAAAAACTTACATGCAGCTCTTACAAAACAGCACACCCGTTGCTGACTCATGCTCTCCTCACTCATTCCACTTGAATGAAGGGCAAATTAAAGGTATGGTACGTCTTTCCAGCTGCTCTCAGTAATAAAAAMCAGAACATAATTGTCAGTTGTTCTTCTGAGCTTGAGCTCTCTGCGTTTATGCAATATGCATAACACATTTTTAAGTCAGTTGTGATAAATATTTTACATTTTAGTCATTTTATTATCTCCCACTACCGAAAGGAGAATGGTAGAAGTCAATGTTTTCGCCTGAAGATGTGTAAAATATTTATCTGGCTTTTATTAAAAATCTAAAGTAGATGTTGAAGGACATTTGAGAACACAAATGTAACTTTAATCTCATTTTCCACTTTTTACATTTAAATACACAAATTATTTGAATTAATGCAAAATGAGTCATGCTCATAAGCTGCAGGCTGCTTCCTTTTTTATATATTCGAAACAAAAACATTCATTTATACTATATCTTCCAGTAGACTTTTCTTACATCACACTTTTTGACAGTACCAGAGCATAAGTCACACAAACACTCCCTGTTGTACGTTACAAGTGTGAAAATGCAACATTGTCCTCACCAGATTAGATTAGGGTCTGAGTGGAAGAATAGATGTGAAACTTGCTTTGTGTTTAAAGAATAGTAACCACTTCTCAGAGTTTTTTTCCTCAGATACTATATTTGTTGTTTTGTTTGTTTCATCTGTTGATTTTAAAACCTAATAATCAGCTATTCAACCAAACCTATGTTTCAGTTTATTCACATTTAAATATTTATTATAAAAAATATACTAAGAGGGATGTAGTGTCAATGGTTTATGACATGAAATCAGTATTTTTTTTAAAGAAATTTACAACATCCATGTCTTAACATTCCTCACTTTATTGTTCATGCATTGTAATGGATTTATCCTTTTCAAAATAAACATCTCTAAATGTGTATTGATGTTGTGTATTCTACTAGCCTGGCCCTTGCCTTCCTACGCAGTTCTGCTCAATTCTAGTTTCCTTTCACAAAGCAAAGCGTAGGACAAGGGGCAGGTTTTTACCAGGCTAGTATTCTACCTTTGAACTMGCATAAGTATATCCTTATATTAGTTTATAAAAAGAGGATATAGTAATGTTAAGATGAACAAACTTTACTAAATATGTATTTCTTTCCTGAGAATTTATTTACAATCAGTGAATCATTAGTTGTCACAAAAGACAGGGGCATTTTCATGTTTTATAACACNTTATAACACTATGAAGTGAAATATTTTAACATTTTTAACTTTTATTATCTCCTACCTCCCTAACTTTTTAAATGTTTGTTTTACCACAATTTTCACCTCTGCGTATTTCTCCCCTTCTGTCTGCCCTCCCAGTCCACCAAGGGTAATGAAGAAGATAATGGTCCAGATCCTGGTAGATAACAGTCTGCTCATGACACAAAAAGAACTATTGCTTTCCCTTGACTGGACACAGTCAGTTCATTCTGTTTTTTTTTTTTTTTTTTTACAAACTCAGCCTTCAACCTCAACTTCTAACGCTCGCTCAATCTCCAGTCGAACCTTTGTCTTCTCTCTTCTATGTGTCTTTCGTAAAGCTCAATCTACCCCCCTCCCAGTGTTTTCTTCAGTTTCCTTTCTCTGGTCGTCCCTCACCTCTAACCTCTGTCTTTCTTCCCTTCCCAAAGTACTTCTTTTTTCTCTTCATGAGACGCCAGATAGCCGAGGCTGCTTTAAACTAAACAGCTCAGGAAACCCGGGCTGAAAAGGTCTGTTGACAATGCCGCTCACTGGGAAATATATTTCAAGTGGAGTAAAAGCAGCTCTTTTAAGAAAATAGATTAAACCATTAACTGGTCTGAACTGAAAATTTGCTTTGAAAATTTTACAGATAGAACAAACACCAACCAAACAAAAATTATTCYACTTTAAATACTTTATTTTGATTCATTTTTATGTTTTTATTTTAACTGAGCAGAAATGTTTTAAACGAAAATATGGCMCTTCTTCAAAGGAACATAGTATGATATTTAAAAAAATGCTATTTTTCTTGATGGGAAAGAGTAAATACAATAAGCTAAATGCCAAATGTTTGATTTTTATTTATCGGACTGCGTTTCTTTGCTTGTTGCACACGCATGGTTTCGTGGTGCAGTCAAACTGAAAATAAAGATGACTGATTCAAATATAGAGCAGCCATGAGACAGTCAGCTGGCATTTCTCTCATTTTCTGAAGCTGTGCGAGTGCACCAAATGATCTATACAATGGGACTTTTCACATGCCTACACACAGTAAATACACTAAAAATTTCCCACGCTTTCACTTCAGCCTATCAACCCGTCATTACAACATCCACAGCTTTCATAGACATGCGCTAACACTTCTCAAACTGTCACTACACCCACACACAACTGAAATTCCACCCACTGAATCTATCAACCTCAGCTCGCTCTGTGTGCACATGCCTCGTCATGGGAGAGCCACCAGCAGATTCCTTTGCTCAACGTTTATCATTGCTGCCGCATATTTCACAGTTCCAGCCCTCTTTTTCACCCCTTTTCCTTTTTTTATCTCTTCCTGATGCACAGGCACGCAGGGAATGTTATTGTAATGCAGAGTGATTCATCCAGGACTGTAAATATTGACAATGAGGGCTGCTGTGAGAGAACAGAGGAGATATGACTCTCCCACAAGTTTTTTTTTTTTTTGACAGTGACATGTGTCAATGCTCAAGAGTGGAACACCACCAAATCATGCCAAAGTGTGAGAGAGAGAACTGTAAAATGGAAAGGCCATGTCACACTATAACATTTTAGACAGCTCATGGAAATTAGTTAGAATTTGAAGATGTGTACACGGAAGATGAATTTTAAAAAATAATAAACTGGAAACCCTTTTGGATGTATACACTGCAATGAGTAATTTAGGATATTTAAAAATACATTACCTTCAAACATCCAATTACATTTTGTTAAAAGAGTAAGTTGTTACAATTTGAAGGGGATTGGAATGTTTGTCAAACCTAAAATTAGWACCAGTTTGAAGGAACGGAGTACTTCAGTCCAGGGAATTAAATTATGGAATAATCTGGAGGATAACGTTAAAAAAGACAGATCAATGYGTATATTTAAGAAAATGATAAAGGTAAATCTGTTGGAGAAATATGAATGAGAATAATGCATGAATTGTTACTCGAGAAGGAATTAAACCTTTATTGTTTTTTCTTTCTTTTTTTTTGGGTACGTTGTAATTTGAAGATTTTTTTGATTGAATTAATTTAAGAAAAAGGGGCAGAAATCATAAGATTCTTTTCTTCTTCTGCTACCTTTCATTTAATTTGATTTGTTTTTTTGTTGTATGTTGAATTTATG
>NW_013952422.1:3080397-3092807 GCF_001266775.1 Austrofundulus limnaeus
ATATAATTATAAATAAATAAGCCAGTCATTCAGGATGGTTGGATGGACAGATGGATGATAGATGTTAAAAGTGGTTTTAATTCTAGCAATAATTATTTTTTGTTAAATTAATAGAAAAAAAGACAAATCAGTGTTTATCTGACATTGACTGCTCTGATTTCTAAAGATCAACACATCAGGCATAGAAAAACATTTCAAGCAACCTTTAATTACAACACTGTTCAGCTGAAATGCCAGTTTACATCACACTGTATATTAGGGCTGCACGATATCAGGAAAATCTGCAATGTGTGAAAACAGTGCATAATAGTGCAATATCGATGTGACTTGCGATAAATGAACAAATGCTGAAGTATGTAGTGTTGATGTCTTGAAAAAACAACTAATACATCAATTCCATTCCAACATGACAGTCTTATTTATTAAAAAGTGCAACTAAACACAGCTGCTGTATTAATGCCCCTAACTATCAAATATATTTTTTATAAATAAATAAAAATAATCTGAAAATAAGTTAAAGAATTTTAAATAAAAGTTAACAAACCTAAATCCAGCTGCAAATTCTCTCATTGCAGTTGTCCAACATTTCCTGCRCTCACCAAGTAGTGATGATTTGATGTGGTAGAGCCGTCTGAATCAGAGGACCAGGGTTCAAATCCCAACACATTCAGCAGAAACTTCAATAAGTTGGAGTAAAGATTCATTTTGTTTATCAGACTGATGCTGACAAAATGCATAAATGCAAACATTTGAGGCAACCAGTCTATACAACTCTTTTGTGATCTGCCTATTATACAGGCTGTACCTGTACCCCCTTTAGAGTTGGGCAATATTGGSAAAATAATTTATCACGATTAATTGTGGCATTTAGCCAATGATGATGATGATGATTAAATATGACAATGACACTTGCATGCAGCAGTCGACGTTATCTTGGTCCGCATTTTCTTGCTTCCCTCGTACTCTGGTTTATGTTGGTGTTTCAGGTGATTAAACAAGTGACTGCTCCACACTGCTTTCCATTAGTGGTGTTCTGATCGATCGGCCACTCATCAATGTTGGCCGATTTACGTGAAAAATCATGTGGTCAACGTTTTCGATAAATGCCTTCCATTGTTGATCACAAAAACTGATAATCTGGCAGAGGTTGTGTGTGCAGCATTCAGTGTAGTGTCCCCCTCCTCCTTTCACCCTGCTCTTGGCCTTCCCTCATTTAACTAATTAAAACATCAACATCTGACACAATAAAACCTGTTATCACACCGATCAGAGCGTGTTGGGTGTGTTTTTCAAAYGCTTTTTGCCCAGACACATACTGATACCAAATGTGACCAGAGCTTGACATTTACAGATTTATGACTTCTCAGATTCGCCATAAGGCTGTATCACATTAACCTTATCATGATGCAAACAACTCAAAGGAAAGCGGCTTTAGGGAGGCGGGGCATATCAAAGGGATAAAGGGCACAGGGTTAAGTGGTAATAATGATACAGGATAAGACATCAGTATGTGTGTGGCTGTGTGAATTCAAACTCACTTCAAAGCGTCTCTGGGAGCCTTGTTCATGTCAACAGGAGATGCAGAAGAGGGTCATGGCATTAGAAAAACAGAGAGGTGGGGGAGTCAAAAAGGAAGCAGTGCATGATAGTGAACAAAGACATAAGACACAGACGAGACAGAAGGGTTAAGGAGGAGTGGGCTGAAGATGAGAGGTTTGGGTGTTTGGGTGCAGGGAGCTCAAAATGAAAAGGTTCATCTCTAATGCAAGTGTAATGTGGTAAAACAAAACAAAACAAAAAAGACAGAGAATTTACATCAACCCTTCATTCACTTCCTCTTGTCCTCTCCTCTCCTCTCTCCCCTGCCCTTCTTCCACTTCTGCACCCTCTCTGCGACCGGCCCCAGCAAATTCCCTTGGGCCAGGGGCAGTCCCCTTTCAGTCTCCAGTGACACAGTAATTAGAAGTGTGGGAACTGAATCCGTCCCTCTTTCTGAGCCCCGCACTCCCTCCCTCCCTCCCTCCCTCCCATGCTCCCATGCTCGTTTGCACTCTCCTTTCGCTGGCCCTCACCCCCCTAACCAGCCTGCAGTTCCTACCCCTCCCCTCCACTTCCTTTGCCACCTCAATTTTAGCACCACACCTCAGTTCCTAATCTCAGGAAGTGGCATCTACCATCACGAAATAGTCTCACATGAAGATAGACACTTATTAAGGAATGCTATCAATAACGAAGCATCTTCATCATCTACTAACGATAACTTCCACTTATGCCCACAATCAACCCTTTTACTGTTCAGGATATTAAACTCCCATATGAACAAAATCTATTTAAAAAAATCTAACAAAAGCCCGTGTTGGCTATATCCTCACTGACCACCTGTGACACTGATGGGAGCTACGCATCACACACACTCACACACATATACACTCACTCAACCCCATACCCTTTATCTACCACCCCCCACCCTACCCCCCTACCCAGCATCACTCCCGCCCTCCCCTACAGTCACATAGCCCCCTATCTCTTCGAACAGGGCAACGCTGTCTCTCCCACTCTCTGTCAAGCCCACCAACGCCACCCCCCCCCCCCCAATTTGCTATCTCCGTGGCGATAACCATGGGAACAGCAGCACTGTGGGAACAGGCCACCAGTTGACCAAAATAGACAGCAGGAAAATGGAGGGAAAGAAAGAAAGAAAAGGGCTCCCTGCGTCCAAGGAGGCCTGTGAGAGTGTATTTGTGTGCGAGTGTGTGCGTAGGAGGTCCATGGGATCACTGAGACAGACAGGTACTCAGGCACTCTGCTCACCTCCAGTTTCCACCAGCAATAAAAAGGGGATGCTGGATGGCTTGAACTGTGACGTAAAGCAATTAACAGATATGAGACAGTGATTCTAGCTGGTGGGACAAGCTGGCAGTTTGTCTTCTCACACACACACATGGACGCTTTAAAAAGTCCCACAGTTACTAGATAGCACCGTCCCATGCAAAAAGGCTACACCCTAACCACAAACACCCACACCCAAGCACGGTAGTAGTATTACACCATCGCACCCCACAACCTCTGCAAGCCCACACACACAAATGCACAAGGATTTCAGTTCCATAAATGAATGAGATGACTGAAATGATCAGCATCCAAGACAAAACTAAACTGATGAATGCTCTCAGGTGAAGGAAACGAGGTTAGAATCACTCAGTGTTCTAAGCTTCTCGGTATCCATAAAAGGTCCCTCAAGGATTGTTTTTCTCCGACTGCTTTGACAGCACCTGGGGGTACCAGAAGATCAAAACAAGTGTAGGTTTGGGCATAATTGTATCGTGTGCACTTAATCATCTGAAAAACATTAATTATTTTTCAGCACTTGACAATTAATACAATTAATGCCATCAGATTTCTCCAGTCAGTCCGGTCGGTGCTCCTCTCTCCTTCAAATATGACAAACATTAAAAAAAAGTAAAAGTTCTGTAATTTATTTATTTATCAACACAATTTGAAATTTGATTTACAGCCTGAAGTCTGTAATTTTGACACAATTTGGAACAGATTTTTACAAAGAGCAAATCTTTCCCACTGAATTGGTCATGTGAATTGGACATAAGGGTGTCCAGGGACTCCAGGGGATTAATCGTCAAATTGATTGTTATCGGCTAAATACTGCAATTAATTGTGATTATTTTTTGCCAATATTGCCCAACCCTAAACAAGTGTCATTTTTTATTTTGCCATTTGTAATGACAAATGGCAAAATAAGCTGTTTGACAGAGAAGATTTGGCAAATTTTTCATGTGSGCAACCTACATACTCAGCTCTACTGCTTATCCCACAAATACACGTTCCTTACACATGTGGCACATTTTAAAAGGGAAATTAACAGGCTTTCCAACACTATAAAATTCATTGTCAAGAAGCATTGTTGCAACAAAGAAATGCACTACCAAACGAATTTACTTACTTTTGTGCTAAGCTTATACTCTCTCAACAAGCAATAAAACATGTCATAAACAACAAACTTTTTACTTCTTCTGTGAGTCAATAAGACATTAACACACTATATAAATATATACTTTTACCATTTTGCATTTATGTTATTGGTTGAGTCATTCAGCCATAACTTGCTAAATTTAGATACATTTACATGTAAAAAAGCTAAAGCCAGTAGTTGTCATAATCAGTACCACTGACTAAAACAATGCGTCGATATCAACGCTTTTTAGTTTTAATTTATTAAATGTTTTAGCAGAAATAGCCACTGTTTTTCTCTACAGCACTAAAATGCACAGCTTAAAGCTACAGAGAGTTGGCTCAGCTTAAGCTACAGTTTTCAAATCTATCAAATTGGATATAAAGTCTTTGCTGGATTTACTGTCGAACCAGCCTAGTTATTAAAGTTTTCAAAAGCTGGAGGAGTCTATATGGGAGCAATTCAAGCTAGCTGATAATAAAACAGTGGTTTGTACTGTTCAACGCAGCAACGCAAGCTCAATGCACATGTTACAATGTACTGTCAGAGAAAAAAATAGTAAACCACCACAAGTTTAAGCTGTTAAACACTTTTCGTTAGGTTGACTGTCTGCTATATCTTCCAGTAAATAAATGAGGAAACTTTTAGATGAGAATATGGGCCCATGGTCAATAAAACTGAACTGGTGTTCTATCAAGTTGTGTTACCCCAACAATATTTCATTCCTCCATCAGCTTTACTGTTTTCCCCTAAGCTTCCGCTGTTTTAAGCAATAGTACAGTATTGTTATATTTGTTTATTTRTTCATAAAAATAAACAAAATAAAAAGTCCATTAATGAAAAGGGTGCAGAAAGAAGAAGAAACTAGAACTGCAAAGCAGTTATGACCGGGGTCCAAGCCCTTTTATGCATGTCAGCCTTTGTCATGTTGTTTGTAGCATATTGTTGATCTTTTAGCTTCTTGGACAAATTTCTCTCCAACAAACGCAGTAAATAAATAAAATTTGAGAAGTTTGAGTATCAGAATTGTTTGTTATATATCACATACTTTATGCTGTGAATACTAGCTCTGTAGGTCAAATGTATGATTTTTAATATTTTTTAAAGCCTGTTATGTACAAGCCCTGTCCACTTTTAACCAATCATTACCATATTCTACAAACCCACTCAGTTTGTGCTCTTAAGTAAGTGTAATAAAGTTCATGTCAGTTGGTACTACTGCTTAAGAGATATAAACATAATGCATTTCTGGCGCCCCCTATAGTTTGGTTGATTTGAAACTTTGAATACTTGCTCAGAAAAAATAATTGGATACTTGACATGAGTTTGATGTTGATATGTGTTAACATACATAAATGACTGTCATTTTTGTTAATGCTAACAAGCTAGCTTTGCATAAAAATGAATATAACTTGATCAGGCAAAAACCAAACAACTTTTCCTGAACATCGTTTGAAGAGACCCTATTCTAGGTGCTACTTGGGAAGTTTCATGGTTAATGGAATTGTGCCTTTGGAGGAGATAATTTTTAAAGTTTTGCCATATTATGCCAATTTGCATAAATAACATTACATTTTTTAAACAAACATATATTTTATCAAAAATACTGTACAGATGAACAATTAAGGGGCCACAATAATTTTAATAATTGGGCTAAGTATACAGGAGTTACAGATCAAAATGTTTCACACATCGTCTTAGCACCACCTATTGGTGGACTCATGCAAATTTTTAGTATTAGATAGAGGTTTGTGTGCTTTATTTTTGCTGTGAAAAACTTGTCAAAATCTCTAACGGTTTAGGCTCCATAAATGATTATATGAAAATTTTCATTTATGAAAGTATAGGCCACGCCCACTTTATTTGTGCATAATGATCTTGCTAATTTAGGTTAAAATCAAGGGTCTGTAGGAAAATTTTATGAATATCCGATAAGCCATTGTTGCGTGAAAATGTTTTGTGGTTTATAGCGCCCCCTATGCCTCAATAATAGTAAAATTTGGTGCCCCAACTCAGAACAGACTCCTGTACTAAAGATACGATTTTCATCTTATTATATACTACTATTTTGAAGATATAGCAAAATTTCTGTTTAGCTAGCTTGCCTAAGCTATTTGCCTAGGCATAACTCAAGCATTTTAATATTTTTACACTTGTCCTTGAAGACTTAGAATCAACATACTAATTACATTTAGGATGGTGAGTTTCGTGGCGATCGGACTTTAAATCTTAAAAACAAATCCAAAAGAAGTTTTTGCAAATTTTGCGTTGTAGAAAAAAAAAAAGTTTAGGCGGAAATGGGCGTGGCCTATTCCTTGTGACTCAGTGGTGTCCAGGGATTATGCGGCTATAAGCCAAAAAATTTAGTGACTTACGGTTTAGAATCCAGCAAACCAAATTCAAAGACCTTGATTACGGCGCCCCCTATAGGTTGACATGTCTGATTATTTTTCTCCTCCGTACCCGTAACYCTATTCAACTATCCTGTTAAAAACGTCTTCATAGTCCTTGCGGTTTGGGCTCCAGTATGAGTTTTTCGGCAGAAAAATAATAATAATAATAATAATAATAATAAAAAACGGAACAGATACAATAGGGTTCCATGCTCCGATGGAGACATGGAAACGCTGCTGCTTTGCAGCTGCGTTACCCTGCTTCCTCGGGCTTGGACCCCTAAAAATCCTATGTCTGCCCCTTATTTAAAAAAAAATAACTTCAAACAAACAACAACTTTAGCTAAAGTAAAGTAAAATGTTGAAAGAAAAAATGTGTTAATTATATCTGWTGACAAACCTGCGTAACACTAAGCACGTTGTGGGAAAAGTTGGGTTYGGCGTCTTGCTCAAAGACGCTTAAAATATGTGGCTAATCAGACCTTTCGGATTGACTGCTCCACTTTCTAACCACTTCCACCTCATTTATCAAGACTGCTCATACAGTGACAATCTCTGTCATCTCCAGAGAGTATACACATAAATGCATGCAAGCAAGCCCATCAGGGTGCATGGCTTCAGCTGTAAGACTGAGATGGAGTTCCGATGAGAAAGATTAGACACTGCCCTTCGAGAGGTGGAGGAGGAAATGGGGAAAGACGCAAATAGTGCATCATCACTGTTTTTTTTTGGTACTTTCTATATACTGCCGGTCATATTTTCCATTCCATTTTTGCTCTGCGTGTATCTCAGCAGACCTGAAGTCTATGACGTCCAAGCCTTGGTTTTGGCTGCTATTCTATCTGTTTCCCAACTACAAACTCATTGTTTTTATCTTTAATTTAATCAACTCCTATAAAGGTACCAAGTAACTCGTAAATTCTATCTTTTATCGATTTTTCATTTTATATACCCATTCTTTGTTGCATCATTTTGATCTTTCCTTTTCTAACTTTTATTAACCCACCAAATTTAACTCTCACCAGCCACAGCCAACCCCACACCCCCTTCCTTGTTCCTTTTTTTCAGACTTTTCCCAGGCCAAGCTTCCTGACCTCTCCCGTCTTCTACCGCTTTGCTCTCAGGGGTGAGGGGCTGTGTGCCTCTGACCATTCCCATCGTGCTAGGACTTTCATTTTAATCTGACTTTGTGAGCAACAGAGGACAAAACTGAGAGGGGGAAAAAAGACAAATGTGTGTGAGTGCTCACTAAGACTGGAGCTCCTGAAGCAAACAAACTTTAAACCTCGTGGTAGCATCACAAACTGTGACTGTAAGCTTTGAGAGGAACATAGATT
This sequence comes from Austrofundulus limnaeus, assembly GCF_001266775.1. Lineage (NCBI taxonomy): Eukaryota > Metazoa > Chordata > Actinopteri > Cyprinodontiformes > Rivulidae > Austrofundulus > Austrofundulus limnaeus. Next base: position 3,088,095 of record NW_013952422.1, read on the forward strand.
GGAATTTTAAAGTTGAACTTTTAACGCTTATTTGCTACACAAGCACGAACAGATCAGACATTTTAAAAATGTACTTAAGAGTTCAAATAAAGTTGAAACCAGTAGTTTGCACACATTGATTTTTCTCTCACTGTCTGACATTAAATCAAACTTACCTTTTCTGTCAAAGGTAAGTTAAGATTCTCAAAGTTATTCCTATTTGATAAAATGAGGGAGAACACAAGTTTACAGACACCAAGAGATTAAGTTAAAGCTTGAGTTTAATGAGTCTTCCAAATGTACCTTGATGCTATGCATACAGCCAAATTATTAAAAAAATTAGAAGAAAATCTGAGTTTTGGAGCGGCCAATACAGAACACTCAATCCCACAGAAATCTTGAGGGCATATCTGAAAAGGCAACCAACAAACCTGACTCCGTTACAGCTGCTCTGTCAGGAGGAGTGGAACAAAATTTCAGTGAGAAGCTTGTGGAAGGATACGAAAAATGTCTGACTTAAGTCATTCAGTTTAAAGGGAAAGCTACCAAATACTATGAAAATGTATGCAAAATGTGTGCCTTTGAATATAGTAAAATTCTCTGTGTTTGGAATTTATCAAATGGAAACAATTTTGGGAATCCCAGCTGATAAAGTAAAGATTTGTTCTGATTTAATGTAAGACAGTGAGGAAAAAAATGGTTTATGTATAACTTAAAGTGGCAATATAATGTAAAATTAGCTTTTTTGAGTTTTGTATCATGTTATAATGTTACCCTCTCATCAAAAACATGCCTAGAGTCTTGCTTTGACTCATTCATGCATGTTTGAGAAATCTTGTAGTGTCCTGAGGCAGCCAGGCAGGGGAGAAAAAAAACGACCAGTTGGGACTAGAACCACCATTTGGGACTAGAACCACCATTTGGGACTAGAACCACCTTTTGGGCTGTATATCCAAACCGAGCTTTCTCAACACAGAGCACACCTCCCCCACCCCCACGGCCCGCCCTGCCCCAYGACTCCTTCAGGCTATCGGCAGCAAAAACTACCAAACACCCGGTGAAAACCATATCTGCTGAGCTCCCAATACCACTTCTCAGTGCAGCCAAGAAAACTACACCAGCATGTATCCAGAGATGCAATTTTCCAAAACCGATCTTGTATAATGTTGCTGCTTTTTAAATTATCCTTACAACAAAGCATGCTACGACGCTCCAGGTTGTAAACAGCAGAGAAGCGGCTGTGATGATGTGCTGAAATGGGCGTGACGGGATCTGAAGGCCAATTTCAAGGTGTTTAGAAATGGAAATGAATGAGAAGTCAAGTTTATTTTTGATTTAAACATAAAAAACATCATTTTAATAACAACTGAAGGTGACATGGTTACTTTATTATGCATAGAATTTAAATATATTCCTGAGAAACACATATTACTGCCCCTTTAAATGGTCTTTTTACTGTGTACGTAAACATCTGGTTTCAACTGTACTTACATTTAAAACTGTGAAAACAGACAGAACAATGACATTTTTACTCATGGGAGAGGAAAAATGGCAATATATCATGGGAGCATCAGCTCTGAAGCACAAAACACTCACAAAGAATAATGTGGTTCAGATCACAGACCACAAACTCTTGGGGGGTAACCATCTATTATCTCTGTCTCCACAAGGTTTAAATTCATTTGTTGACATAACTCATTCTCAGAAATATTAAGCATTCTGAAGTTTGCTTGTTTGTCAGCAGTTTTTAATTGTGCTTGTTCTTTCTGTCAGCTGCATGAATGTGTGAATTTCTTCTTGAATAATAACTAGCTTCTGTGGATCAAAAACTACATTTCTTTCAATTTTAATTTGTGTTTTCGCCACATAAAAGAAGCACACAGGCCTTTTACAAAAGAGTTCCCACATTTTTTATAACTCTAGCTGAATGAAGTTAGAGATCTTTATTGTCTCAACAGTCCCTCAAACTGTAAACATGAGACAGGAAGACGCAAACGACCACAGAATTTCAATACCCGGCTGGTGCGTGACTATAAGCACAACACAGACCACACACATTCATCATGGGGAGACAGCAATCATCAGCTGAACTGTAACTGAAATTATGCAGTTAGTAACCTAACATTAGGAAAACATAGCAGGGACAGATAAGATAATTTGCCTCCCAGAGTTTCTTAACACCATAGGAGATGTTGTTACTGTCAGCAAAGTTGAGGACAAGGTGTCTGTTCCCCTCCACTAAAATGTTGTGTTATAAAAGTCTAATATGAACTAAAACTACTAAAACTTGTGAATTTGTGTTATATTTTTTGAGTGATAGAGATAGATTGGTTAATAGTTGATAGTTTTCTCTTTACAAAAACTGATTTAATCCACAAATTCTTCATTTAAAAACAATCAAGTTATTCAAGACGTCACAGAAATCATGTCAGAATAAAAAWAATAATAAAGTAAGTCAAACAAGTTGAAGCCAGTGTGAAAAGCTGTCAATACAACATGACCTCACGTCGAGGAGTTACCCGAGCAGCTAAAGTAAGTCCATGTGCCACAGAGTTGTGATAACGCTAAACCTCCCAGGCATTTCTCACTGGTAGGTATTAGCGTGACTGACAGACGTTTTTTATCATCCTGGGTGAGGGCAGAACAGGCAGAATAGGCTCGGATGGTTTGCTCTGTCATGGTGCGTGTTGATTGTGGGAGAATGATCTACAATTCACTAAGCTGAAAAGACCAAAGATCACATTTCACTATCGCAGGGGAAACCCTTAAACCATGACCACAGACACAAAGAGAATCATAGCAGCAGTTTCTGGGAGAGGAAAACATGATAGTGAGCACTAGTTCTCACAATATATCTCTATTGTTACCTTAGTGAGTTCAATTTCATTAGACAAGTGACAATTAGCATTTTTTGCAACATTTTTGAGGACAACTAAGTGGTTACATAAACTTGGTATTTTCAGCTGGTTTCAAATGCATAGTTCAGGTACGGTTCATACAAATGAATTGTTCATCACCTATAGAATCCCACTTTGAAAGGTCTAACATATCACATTAAAGGGGACATAAAATGGGAAAAACACTTTTTTAGCCATTAAATGCATGTTTTTTGAGTCTCTAGCAGTGTTGAAAAGTTTAATTTAGTTTTTCCTGGGGCTGCATAGATATTTTTATATTCTGTAAGGTCTTTTTTTTTTTTCAAGGCGTTCAGTTTTTTTTAATCCTCTGTGATGTTTTCTGAACTATTACATCACAGTATTTGTAACATAACTTCTAAATAATGTCTGGACTTATTCTCCTCTGGCACTGGGTCAGACTCTGGCTCCAACATGTAAGGCTGGATGGTTTTCCCTTGTTGACTTTTTAAAATAATTTATAAAAATAAATGTTTCTGCGCCACTATTTAGTCATACACCCCTCTATCAAACTACAGTGTACCTCTGTGGGAACTAGAGGGGCGGTGGGTGTGAAGTGTCTCATTTGGATTTAAAGAGACAGCCTCAAAACAACACTCTAAAAATGAAATGTTGGATTTACTTAACCATGTTATGTGACCTGGTTCCACTTAAGTGAGTTGAGTAAATTCAAAGCAACATACTCATGTTCTTCGGTTAAAAAACTGGTATATTGCTTTGAATTTACTCAACTCAGTTAAGTGGAACCAGGTCACATAACATGGTTAAGTAAATCCAACATTTCATTTTTTACAGTGAAGTTGATCTGAGTAAAAAAGGGGCTTGTGGAGTTACAATATGGAGGAATTCAAACCAAAGCATTGCAGTTCCATTAGGGCTGCACAATGTATGGAAAATATATTGTCATCATGATAACAGCCATAGACATATAGCAAAAAAACTGCATTAATTGCAATAAATGTTTGGCTCAAAAGTGTGCATTTTTGAGTTTTGTCACTCAGACAGAAGCTTGAAGTATTTAACCAATCAAATGGAGCCCTTCATGTATTTGGTCAATTGGATGGATCTCTTCCTATTTAATTTTTGTTTTTGCTCTGAACCCAGAGCAGAAAGACATCAACACTACATACTCACAAGTCATACTGTCATCGCAATATTAAGCATTGTTATCACATATTTTCCCGTAATGGACTTGCGACCTGTCCAGGGTGTACCCCGCCCCTTGCACAGTGACCCCCATGACCCTGAAAGAAAAAAAGCAGGTATAGATAGTGAATGGATGGATGGATGTTACCGCACATTTCAGGTTTTCCTAATATTGCACAGCCCTAAGTTCCACCATAAATAGAATGATTTAAATGTGAAAAAGAAGGATTTAAAAGCACGATAAGTCTCCATTAAGTGTTTAAATCCAGACATTAAATATTCTAGAACGCAAAGAAGCACAGTGCAAATATTATGGTGCAAGATCGTTTCTCTGTGTGGTACTGCAGTCATTAGCTGAACTAAGGTTTGTTATTGTACTGCAAAGAATTTCACGTCCTTTAGGGGACTATTTGGAAGCACAGGGCAATCACTCACAGCGATAGTCTGGCTGTGCAGCTACCGTTCTCGGCAAAACATGAGAAACTTCCTTTTTTTCTGGTATGTTTGAGAGGAAGGCATCAGTAAGTGGTTCCCTCTCCCTGAGCGGCAGGGGAAAGTAGACCCTCTCGAGTGCCTCTTGGCTTCCCCACCTCCCCCATCAGCCAATATCGCTGTCAGACACATACACACATTTACACACACACACACACACACACACACACACACACACACA
>NW_013952422.1:3094085-3095459 GCF_001266775.1 Austrofundulus limnaeus
CACACACACACACACACACACACACACACATACTGTGGTTTCTCCTCTGAAGGGGAACATAAACAGGGCTCTCTGTCTGCGAGTGGAGAGCTAGTTCTCATGACATCACCACCCAGCAGGAATGCTGCACTCTGCCACGTCAAAGCTCCAACACCGGCCAGCAGCTCGAACACACACACACACACACACGCACACACACACACACAAAAAGACATACATTAACTTGATTTATGCAAGTCTACACTGCCACAACAAAATCTACCACATAAACAACATGATCATAAATGCCTTCTCAGCTATTGTCACTGTTCAAGTATTTTCCAATAATTTTTTTTCATTTCTCTCCTCTCAGATTTTCTTTTTCCTCTGCATCTCCATCGCCAAACTTATCACTTGGTTTTGCTCACGCTTCCTTCATCCTCGCATATCTGTGCAGTTCAGTGTCAGACCACACACAAACCAGCAAAACACAGATAATCTGTGAGAGAGAAAGACCAAAGTTGAAGAGTTTGAGGGGAGAGAGGATAAAGCTTTATCTCTGATGAGAAACTTTTTGTGCGTTTCTGTTTGGGTGGGTGGTGTGTATGGGAAATTACGCACTACTTCATTGTATTGGTGTTTGGAGGAAAAGCCCTATTGAAGCTCTCTCCTTCCTTTTCACCTCTCTTCCTYTCCAACTACATACCTCCATCACTTCCCGCTCCATCCTTCTCTTTTCTGTACATCTCCACAAGCTATTTTTTACTTTGCGTCCCACCTTTTTCCTTTCCWCTCTCAATCTCAGCCCATTTTCTTGCCGTTTTCTCTCCATGGCTCGGTTTAACCCTCTCCGTTTCTCGGAGGCATTTGAGGGTGGGAGCAGGGGCAGGAAGCAGCTTGGCTCTCAGACAATGGAACACATCAAAATCAAAAAGCAGCACCAGCCTCACCAACTTCACACACACAAACACCGCAAGACAAACAGGACATTCCAGCTGCCGGCTGCACCGGATTCCTCGCCTTGGCTAATCTGAAACGGAGAGTGAGACTGGGAGTGGAGCAGAGCCGGGAGGCCGGGTGAGAACTGTGGGTGAGGAAGAACAGGATAGATGAAAAGTGAGAGGAACAAATAAAGGATGAGGATAAGAAACTGATACTGAGATGCAGAAACGCATCAAAAGGCACCAATTAAAAGAGAATTAGTTCAGTGAAAGCTGAACACATGTACAATACCGTGCAAAAGTCTTGAGCTGGTACGCTATTATTTATATTTTGCTTTCAAGTAGCCAGAGTTTCCTGTGGTGTTTTAAAGTGCTCTTGAGGAATAGTTTTTTAAGCTTATTTGAAAATTGTAACTTTATTTTTTTTTTTTTTTTGCAAGAGGCAATCTTGTTA
>NW_013952422.1:3095549-3109900 GCF_001266775.1 Austrofundulus limnaeus
CACTGTGGTCATTTTGTGCAATAAGGAATGCAACCCCCCCCCCCCCCCCCCCCCCCACAAAAAAAAAAAAAAAAAAAAAAAAAAAAAACAACATAAGGTCAAAAGCAAGGCAGGATCATGCTTACTTTTACCACAACTCTGTAAAACCTACAAAACTCTATTACTGAGTTTTTAAAAGGCCCATGAAGAAATATAAACAATGATAAATGTATGTTATTGAACAARTTTACTACATACATCTGATTTTGACCTCTGTTCCCCCAAAGGTTATGTGAGCATGAAGCAATGTTTATAAGAACGAAACCTAGCTATTTTCACAGATATTTCTATACGTATAATTAAACACCCTGAAATCACACATTCTCTCTGAGTTAGAGGGAGAACAGTGTGGCGCTTGAGCAACTATATATTCCCACACCAGCATGCAAACAGAGCCAGATACAGATCACGTGTGCAGCCGAGCACACACAGGTGTCATTGCATCGCTATGCTGTCCTGGGGCCAAGTTGACTGTGGGAAAACAGCAGTGCTCATTTGCTGAATGCTCGCTGAGTGATGGCTCATCTGCTTTCTTGACTATCTGTGTGTATGTGCTGCTCCAAGAGCAGCAACACTTTTGGGGGATTTTGACACTTTTCTGAGAAAAACAGCTCGCTAGAAATCACTTTTTAAATTACTATATCACAATTAGGGCTGGGCAATACTATATCGTGATATACACATAAATCAAAATTAAAAGAAAATACATCAAATAGAATTTTGAACTCTGATCCATAACAGAACAGCATTCTGGGGGATGTAGGCAAAGGGTTTAGGTGCTTGGTCTCACATGGCCCAGCTAAGCAAGGTTAGAGTTATAATATCCTAATATCCAAGAAATCTGGTTACAGTTGTTAAATTTGTAGAAAAAAATAAGTTCAGAAGTGACTATGTGTATGATTAGTCATATGAATAATTCTATTTTTAATATTTCAAATATTGTATGAACAAAAAAAGGCAAAAAAACTCAGTTTTATGTAAGAAAGAGGAAAAAAGTATACATTTATTTATTCTTACCCCAATGCCTTTAATTTAACACTGTCCTCATTTCATAATGTTGTCTCTTCATTTGACACTATAAATAATAAAAACATTTTTCATCTGTCACATAGTTGAACATGAAATAACGAATCATTTTTTCCCCACTGATTGACTGTTTCCACCTCTAAAGTAACATAAGCAATACTTGCTGACAGGAGGGAATAACATGATGTACCTGAATTAAAAACAGACCTGGAGACCTCTCTTGGTTTTGATTAGGATTAGTGCTAGATTACTGGGTTCGCTGACAGACCCACCTAACCTCATTCTGACAAACAGCAGAACGTACAGCCAGTCAGTCGGTGATTCAGTCGAGTACAGAAAGTAGTCGAGGTGTCTGGTTGTCTTTATTGCAGCCATTTCCCATAAACTATAGTAAAAAATGAAAAAAAGTCTCCAAGCCTAAGCCAGCCACGTCTGAAAGTCATTATAGGAACTTACTCTGACCCATTTCTGGCTCTTATCTCCTTTTTTAGAAGTCCTTACTGTTTTACAAGCTAAACTCCTTCATTGTAATTGATATGCAAGTGGTCATTCTTAATATTTTTTTTTTATTTATAACAGTAAACTTAAAAAACTTGCAAATCATCTTCATTTATGTTTCGACATTAAGCTACGCCTTGTGTCTAAATAGGAGTTTCAGCCTCTGAAAAATCTCAAATGCTAAACTACACGAAGTTACTTTTTTTTACAAGAAAAACTTGCTGTCAAAATGATGTTTTATGTAGTCTGCCTGTAATGAAGGCGTATGGATCATGTAGCTCATGATCCCAATGATGGCCTTGTTTTCTCCAAGTACACCAGTTTTTATAAATGTGCCAAACGTACCATGACTTTTTAGTAAAAGTTTAAAAAAATGCTTCAAACAGACTTGATACAGCAATATAGCACAAATTTATTCATGCGCTTATTTAAAGAGGGGCAATGAAAATTATATTTACTTTTGCATACAGTATATGAGCTGTAAAGACTAAGTCCTATTTTTATTTTCTACAAAATAATGACCTTAAATAAATAAAATAAAAAAGTATACTAATAAAAGCACATAATACAAATATAATTTTAGATTTTAAAGGTGAATAAACAAAGTAAAAAGTTCCTGTGGAGTATTTTGGATAAACCATGTTTCTGTGACTCAAATCAGCCATTTAAAAAGGCACATTCTGCGTATTCTGCTGTCAGTTCCAAGCCTGGATAAATGGTGGGGATTGCATATAAACCTCCAGATCTATAACTGTCCACTGGGCCTACAACAGCCTTTACAAATCAGTCAGGGTCTGTGTTAATAATGACTGCCTCCGGTGCTGTTAACCAGTGGGGTGCTGGTGGAAACTGGACTTGGAGGCAGATGATCCAGTGTGGCGACCTCTGCTAAGGGAGAAGCCCCAAAACAAAGAGGAATGTTTTCTTTAACTCATCTTCTCATTAAGATAAAAAGGTCATATCATAGCAAACAAATTAAATAAAGCAAAGCCATACAAAATTTATGCCTTACTCATTCTGACGTTCCCAAATTTGTACACAAGTTCGACAAAACGGGTCATCGTGACTTTTGCTGACTTGCAACTCGCACAGCGACCAAAAGTCATGCCGAGCGTCACACCYCAGGCAAAATCCTGCAGAGATTCCCGTTAACCACCTACTGCATACATGTGCATACAACAAACACACCTAAGACTGTGAGCCTGATGGGTTTCATTTGTGAGAACTTTCTCCGAGTGCGCGAGTTCACCTCCAACACTTACTGAGAATGTGTGTGTGTGTAACAGGAGATGTGAACCTCTCGCCACACACAGCGGGAAATATTTGGGATGGTTTCCCTCGGAATGTCTTGGCGTGCCGATGGAATGCCCCCCTCCCCACCGACTCACCCCCACCCCCTGACTGACTGACTGTCTCTCCCTCTCGTCTCCTGAAAGAGGAGCGGGGCAGGGAGTGGGAAACGACACGATACACAAATATGACCCCGTTTTTCTACCACAGAGAAGAGCAAATGGACAGAAGAAMAACAAATTTGTATTCAGGTTAAAAAAGCTTTTATATGACAAAATTAAAGAAATATAACTATTAACAAATGCTGCATGTCTGAATATACAGTATAATTACAATACATATATTAGTTAAACCCTACATTTTGCACAATAATGCCAAATGTTAGGGATTGAACAATTGTCTGTGTTTTCACTTTTCTCAATATTCAGTAATAAAATGATTTTATGACGTTTTATTTGAGGACGATGACTACAAAATGGCACTGCATAGTCAGAACACGTCTTATTATTTCAGTTTCAAAACAATTTATCTTGTCTGTTTTTATGTGAATATATCACCATAATCTTCTGCCAACATATAACGCAAATAAACTTATGTAAGTAAGATAAGTTTCATAGAATATTAGTGCTACAACAAGAATCAAATTATTGTTTCTGTTTTTGTAAAAAGCGTGACAACCAATCCATCATCTACTTGACGAGGTGCCCCATTTTATTATTTAATAATCGCCTCTTGTGCTGACACAATAAAATGAGATTCTGCCTAAAGGTATTAGAAAACACGAGTGGATTAAAACCGTCTCCTGCCTTTTAGCGCTGGACTTTAGTTTCATCGGTCATGACACTGATTAACCCTTTTTCCACTCAGCGTGCACAAATGCACACTAAACAGCTCGTGAAGGTTACCATTAAATGCGTGTCGCATTCCTCTGGTTTTTCAGCTCGCGGCTCTCCCTTAGATCAAAGGACAGACGAGTCTATTGGCCTGCTCTCCTCCACCCCTCCTCTTCCTCCACTCTCTCTTCCTCCTGCCATTCCTTACTCAAACACTCCTCTCAACTTATTTTCGACCCTTCGCAAATTCATACTAACCTAATGTCATGTTTTTGTTTTCTCCCCATTCCGCTGAACTTTAACTGGTTAAATTCTCTCATTTTTTACCTCCCTGCCATCACCTCTGTCCTCACCCTCCCCCCACCCCCCGTCCCCCTCCAGCCCCTCCTTCTCACAGTTTGGCGGTTCCTGTTGCTCTTGTTTTCACTTCCCCAGTAGTCTGGTGCGTGGGAACCAGCGTTTCAGCTGCAGCAGAGTCTACAGCTGAGTCTGAGTGCAAGTGTGACCCAGCCTATGGTGCCTTTAAAGGTGCGAGTGTGTGTTGGCTTAATCTTTTGGATAATCTCAACAAGTCTCGAAAAAAAAAAAGGGACCGTATCACTCAACAGACGTTTGTACAATAACTGAAAGTTGGAACAAGTTATAACCAAAAATAGCTTAAAAAATTAAACAGTTCAACTAATCTGAACTAAAAATTCTGCAATATGTTAAAATGTGACACGTATTTTATACTTTATATTAGGGATGCACCGATGTGAAAATTGCAGCCGATATCGATATCAGATACAATTATTGCTGTTATGGCCGATAACAGATATTTACAGATGTTACACAAACACACAAATTATATTATACATAATCAATCAATATCAATCAATCAATAACCTTTTTTAACCAGGTAGAAAACCCATTGAGAACAGGATCTCTTTTACAAGGGTGACCTGGTCAAGACGTCTGCACTACACGTCACAGAGTGTATCTGAGTTAAAATTTACATTGTGGTTAAAGTACAACAATTCAAAATACAAGTTGTTATAAACAGATTTAGACATTCAGTCGTTTCGAACGTACAAACCAAGCTGATTACCAAATTACGGCATAATGATTTCCATTTCTTAAACACACTTGGGTCTTTTTTTGATACCGAAATAAACAACCAGACCTCTGACATGGCTCCCTACCTCAGTTATTCCTGGCTACACAGCATCAATATCACTATCATGATCAAACAGATGCTGCTCAACCAACCATCTCCCCTCCCAAAACAGAAACACAAAGCTAAGAAGTGGGAAATCAATATAGGACGTTAATATTGGCCCAGTTTTACATGTCGGACCRATAMCGATATTCTAAAAAAAAGGCCAGTATTGGCCGATACCGATATTAATGCCGATATATCGTACTTTATATTGTGCATGAACTATTAATAGACAACATGTTGTTTTTAGCATATCGGCTACAAAAGAATCATGTTTATACACGTTTACTATATATTAGGTTCACTGCCTACAGCTTAAATTAATTTCAAGAACAAGTGAAAAAAAATGATTTATTGTTCTTAAGAAAAGCTAGAAATGAAAAAAAAAAAAGATTTAAAAAGTAAAACCTCAGAAATGATTTATTTAAATAAGGAAGTGATTGAGTCATTTTTATTGCACAACTATGCAGATGAGAGCCAATATAAACTGGTGACGCCCTCCTTATTTATAGGTTGTGGTTCACACTAAAGCTTCTACRCTTCTAATATTTCTCACTTGTGCTGTGATACACAAACAGACAACTCAGTGGTTAATCTCCAATCTCTTTTGCGTTAACTTCGTCCTCGTGACATTCATCACCGGGGTATGAGAGCGAGACAGACGAGGACAAAGGGAGGGAAACTGACCCGTCCGCTGCTGCTAATCAGAAAGCTTTACAATCGCGTAACAAAGGGGTTAAAACTTTGCCTGAGTGGGCCGCAGAGCAGCTCCCAGGGTGAAGCGTTCTTGGTGACTGTAACACACTCAGATAGAACTGAGAAAAAATATTAATCTGATCGAAAATCACTTTATAAATACATTAAGAGTCTGATTAAATGTATATATTGCCTTAAACATAGCTGAAATTATATTTTTATATAAGTAATGCAGATATTTTTTGATGTATTAAAAAAAATATGCTAAGAACTGAAGTGATTGCATCTCTTTGAAAACAGATTCCTAACAGTGGCGAACGTTGGACAATTATAAACCCATGCGGCCTTGTTTTGGCCTTGAGATGCCAGGAGGTGGTCAAAGAATTATCGTTTACTATCTGGTTGGATTTGCTGGTTTGTTAGAGCCCTGATTTTATCATCAAGGTGGTCCCAGCTTGTAACATTTTGAGGCCGATGAAGATGCAGCTGTTGACGTATCCTGAATTATTTGGGCCCTCCTACTAGGACCAGGCCAGAACACACACGAGCTTACTAACCTTTAAAGATCCCCTCTTCAAGTAGTCACCCCACAAGCACAAACACAGCCATCGTTACACACATTGCTTCTCTAAACAGCCACCCACAGAGACATCTACAGGTGAGGCAGCGTAAATCAGTCACAAATAAATTTCTCTGGCTCCACGAATGCGACAAAGAAAAGCACTTAGATGTTTCTACAATGAATTGTGTAAGATATTAAAAAAAGTGAGAAACTATAACTGATAGAAATTACTCTAAATTAATTTATTCACTGAAAATAGAAATGTAAGTAAGGTTGACATGAGCAAGGAGCTTAACCAACAATTTGATTGAAAAGGGTTCTTTACATCAACATTTGATTTGTCTGAGTGTTGCAAAGTTGTGGAACCATTAGATAAAGCTGTGAGAGCCACACTCATTTAGTCTGATTCCAGTAATTTTGTCTGACATGTTTAAGCCAAGTGGTTTCATTTCTTGTTATATCATGCCCCTCTTTTACACCGAACTTATCACAGGTACAAGCAGGTTTTCAAATACAAGGCGACTCTGCTCCTTTCCCCATCGCCAGGAGCAGAGTGGTTCATCTCTGTCTGAACTTGGATTCTTTGTTTTCTTGAGGGAATAAAAATTTACTTTCCAGCTAATTTTGACAGCAGATCTGTGCAAAAGTTTCTTAGACTTTGTTTCATGAAAACTTCTCTTTGCTTACCAGTTGTCACATTTTAAACACATTCTATGGAATTATTTATTTTCTATTTTTGCTCAAAGCTTCAGCTAGTCTTTTGTCTTCCTCATCTTTCCCTTGAACTCTCAGCACCAGTGCAGGTTAAAGATCTGGTGGCAACAAGCATCAATGTAATCCAGACGTCTTTCGTCCCTACCACATCCTGCAGCCACTGGTGGGGGACTCAAAGCATTCCCAAACCAGATGGGAAATGCAATCCCTTTCTACGTCTCCTGGGTCTGCTTTAGGGCCTCCCTCCATCTGGACATACTCCAAATACCTCCACAAGGAAACCACAAGGAGGCCACCAGGAGGTAGACTAATTAGATCCTCAAACAATCTTAAATCACTTACTTTMCACGTGTAGTTTTATTTTCTAAAACATAAATAATGTGAAAAAAATTTGTTTTTGGCTCCCCATATCTAGTTCTTTTCAGTTCCCACTACCACAATCATCTGATACAACGCCCACATCGCTGCCAGCGTCATATCAATCACTTTTTCATTCTATCTTCTCTGTTCGATCTGACATACCTTCACTCTAAAATCACTTCCTACTGCTAAATAATAGCATTTTTAAAAGCCACTGAGAGCAGAAATCAGACTCTATTCAGACCGTTCTCCCAAAATGCTTCAAAATGTTCCCATCATCCTSTGCTGTCTCACTGACATCACAGCAAACATGACATTTCACCACCTAACAACTTTCTTTCCCACCATTATAAATCCATCTCYTCAGCTTTCAGTTTGCAGAAGACAATAATATAACACCACAAGCTTTGTTCTTATAATTTGGGAATTCAGCAAGTATTTATAACCACAAAATACTTCCTTGTATTAACTTTACAAGAACTTCCCTCTAACAGAGAAAATCTTTTTCCCCTTTCTCACAGACTGTTGAGTGGAAACCAAAATGCAAAACAGATGTAATATAAACAAATGCTTTATCTTTACATTTTGTGACTTCTGGTAACGTCTGTTTAATTAGCCTGTTACGCTGCGACGTCATAAACCTCGGGGCAGTAATGCTTTTCTCGTGTGAGACTTTGCGAGCACAGAACTTGGGAGTACCTGACAGCGGCTGAATATATCGCTGGGAGTAGGCTGGACGTTGAAGTGTCGGAGGACTCGAACAGCCTGGTCTTTGGCCTTTTCTGAACAGTTCAAGGACAGACAGCGCCCCTCACCCACCTGGGAGCGCAACTAAGTGAAAAGTAAAAATAACACATTTTAGATGTACAGGGAAAAAAGTATAAAATCACAAAGAATTTGATTTTTACATGAATTATCATCTACCGTTTGATATGGCTGTCCACATGTGAGGATGACACGGCCTTCAGATTGCGCTAACTGTAACAACAAAGAAAAAAGGTACACATTAAACTACTGAACAGTGATAATGTTTCTGTTATTCTGTGGTAACAGTAAGTGCTAAAGGAGAGCAGGTAAGACAAAAGGCTTGATAAATAAACAATGGAAATATTTAGCATTTGAGTTCATAATTAATGACAAACTAAGGACAGTTAAAAATCAGCGTACGACAGACATCAGAGCTTTAAATAATGAAAAAAGTWAACTTCAACATCAGGGTATCAGAAATGTTCAAGTTTTAAAAGCTAACATTAGTCGTGGCACTGAAACATGCTAACGTGACAAAAACATTTTTTATAATAATGGATAATATTGATATTGGTTTATACAGTAATCTACCAAATTTCAASCAAAATACATTTTTTGATAGCTACTGTGTGTTTGTCTCGTTTGTGTGTGAAAAGTGTATTTCTTCTTGACAGATTCTTAACAAACCTTTGCTGCAACTCTGTGATCATCCGTATTCTCCAACATGACCACATCGACCCCCAAGCAGCGCAGATACCTTCCAAGTCCTTGCAGCATGTTGTCACACACCACCCGCAACTGCTGGGGGGGCAGAGGCGGGAAATCTTCTGGGGCCATCTCGCCACACAGGAGGCCTTTCTCTGTGTCAGAACGAGGGGGACTGACCTTTTGAGCCCCCTGACATTCCTAAACGGACAGAGGGAATAATGTGATACTTAACTGATCCCCATTGGGGGATTTTCTTTTCACTAGCACCACGGTTCAGAAAGGTCACAGCACAGGGTGAGTCATACAACTGCGCCCCTGGAGCTGATAGGAACTGGTGAAGTGTCTTTGTCAAACAAGCTTTGTCCCTCCTTGTAGGCCGGATGCTCAAACCTCTGTGCCTTCAGCTGGAGGTTCTCTGCATTTATTCAGGTGAAAAGGTCGCAGGTTATCACACAAGTGACAACTGTCACATTAGCACAGTTGCTCTTCTTTAGGCACTTTCACAAAATAGTTTTCCACAAAATGGAGTAAAAGCCAGTCTACACTTAAGCTGCCTCAGACTATCAATCTGTAATCGATCTGGCCATGTCCCGCATAGATGTGAGCTTTCAGAATTAAAGAAGCTTTGCAGAACCAAAAGAGATGCATTATGAAATATATGATGAACGCAGTCGTACCACTTTATAAATGTGACAAATGACCTCAGTTTTGCATGCTTCTAAACCGTTTTTTCAACTAAATTTGAAGTTTATGTGAGATATCAATCTTCTCCTCTGTACTGTTTATTGTTGTTTGGGCTTTTAAATTCAGTGGCTGTGTGTTTACACAAACCACAAGTCATCTCTGCATCACATCCATGAGCCACAAAGCTGCCTTATCTTTTCATGTTAACTGTTCTTTCTTTCTTTTTCTTTTTTATGTGCATTGGGGACAAGAGTTATGTATAAAAAATATTGAACACTATAGCATTTATAGCCTTAGCTAGTTTGATATGTACATCCCCAGATGGGCTTTTAACAATTTAAAACATTAAAAGTCAATAAAACAACATGGAAGATAAAATATCACAAATTATCCTAAAAATAGCTTAAAATAAACCGGAATGAAATGAGCCATCTTGGACTCATCACAGTTTATTGCTAATGATGATTACAAATCTGGTATAACTTAAGAAACTCCTTCAGTCACAACCTAAAACTGTGCCAGTCTGTACCTCGTTTGGCAGCTCAAAGGCACATCAGTGGCAGGTTGGCTTTAACCTTCAATAATGACTCAGTTTATTGGGAAATAACACCAGGGCAGCCAGAATACATTTAAGTCCCAGCTTAGTGTTTTGTGAAAATGCCTTTTAAATTCAATTGATTTTGGTTCACGATTATAGTTTGTGAAGCTCAAGACATCATTAATAACCCTGAAGACTTTGTGTTGAATAAATACCCAAGTATCATCTGTATACAATGAAAGTTTCTAACAAATATAGCAGCCATATATATTTTTACCTTATCTTTATTTATACTTTAGATTCTTTAAGTTGTATCATTTTCATAAGGAAATATTTTAACCAACACTTCCTGCAACCCTAAATTAAGAGCAGAGAAACAAAAATCTAGGAGTTGGAAAATCACATCCACCATAGTTATGGACAACCGGCAGCTGACCCCTAACCTCTTTGCCGAGTGTCTGTTTTGTCTTCTTGTCCTGTTTCTGCTTCTGCTTCTTGTCTTTGGTCGTCTCCGATTGGTTTGAAGGGATGCTGCGCAGGTCAGCTGGCAGKCCGAAGTACGCAGGGTTACTGGAGAGAACCGAGTACACATCCAGCAAACAGTAGGCATCTGCCACTAGAGGAAGGATAAGAGGCAATAAAAGGAGCGAGGAAGAGGGGCTGTTTCATTTTGCCAGGGGATAACAAAATAATCTCTGATACTCTATGGAGAGGAGGACAGCGACCATCTGGCTCTCTGTCATTGTCTGTCTGTGCATGCATAATGCCTTACCTGCATATCTAATTTGGCTAATGCGTAGTGGACGCTTCCCCCAGTTGGACATCTGCTCTGTCTTGTCCAAGGGACTTCCCAGGACCTGTTGTACCAGCAGACTGAGGCCTTTTTCTGCACAGTCCTCCCCTACTGTTACTTCTTTAGTGCCATTTTGAGCCACGTTAACCTTACTACGCTGAATCTGTAAACAGCACAACAGAAAACATTTAGAATGTCCCAAATATTTTTTGGTACAATGCCCTCAAGACAAAATGCTGGAGTCAATTAGGAGCCTATTTGTGTAAAGTTAGTTGATTGATGGGATAATGTTACCATTTGGTGTACGTTAAGAAGATCAAGCATCCCATTCCTCTTCAGTGGCTCCTCTGATAACTCAGGCCAGGTGGCAGTGAGACACTTTAGATCTCCAGCCATACCATACCCTGTGGAACAAAAGGAGCTAAGTAGTTAAGTTATTAATGAAATAAAAGGATAAAACATTCATTTGAACTACTGCTTACCTAATTTAAGGATATTTTGGTCAGAGAACAAGACCCTGATTAAATCAACTACGTCTGGGTGTTGACAGAATTCCACAGCGGACAGATCTAATAAGAAAACTTGGTCATGAACTGCAAGTTGTATCAGAGCTACTTTTTGAGCTGATACACATCCAAATGTGGGCTGCCACTCCATGTCCACGCCTACAACACCACCTCCCTGGAAAAGACAATTAAAATGCTACCTTTTAGAAAAGTTTCCTAAAGTAACCTCAAGAACCTCCCCTTTCAGTACAACAGTTCCCTTCTCTGTACCTTTAGGATGACCGTTCGACATCGATGGAGAGCTTCAGGCGTGTCCACAAAGTGAACCTTGTCTTTGGTGAGAGGCACCTGAAAGAACTTCTGACAGTGTGACTGAGACGGCACCCACTCCTCATTTTGGGCTAAATCAGTTGAACTTATCTGTCTGAGCAAAGAAGGGAAAAAAATTCATATATATTTAAAAAGTCACAAATTTGTTTTGAAGTAAAACCATGACAGTACAAACAGTCTGGATAAGTTGGCAAAAAACTGCTGAAGGCCCTGTCATACTAGACAACTTATGAAACTTTTTTGACTAAATTTAAATAAGATTTTTGATCGATTGTGAGTTATRTATTTGTTGTTGGTGCTTTATCTTTTATATTTTTAAGAATGTCATTTGTTTTATATTGATTTTTGCCCTGTGTTCAGCACTTTGTTGACAACTTGTTGTTTTTAAATGTAAATTAACTTGATGATGATGATGATAAATTGCTAATAAAAGTTATACATATGATCAATTTCTTCGAATTACATTACGTACACGCCAAAAAGAAGCCTCCTGTTGATTTTTTCTATTTCATCTTCAATGTAGATGTCTTTAAAATGTTCATAAATTGGCATAAGTTGTCTAGTGTGACAGGGCCTTGAGGTTTAAAAACATTGTGTCTGGAAGGAATAATGATTTTATTTAATTTATTATATTAAATCAAATGCCTCATTCATAAAACAGCTCTGTCCGGGACTGACGCGTGTTCTGTCCTCCTCGGATCATTCAGAAAAAACACAGAGGCGAGTAAAGTGAGCCCGCCTCGGACACCCATCTGAGCCCCCAAGCGAGGTAGTATCAGAGCCGGGTCCGAGCCGGGCAGACCAACTTATGAAAAAGMWACCTGCGGTTCAGAAAATGATAATGAGCTGAAGACATCAGTGAGCGACCGCAGGATTAATCAACCGTCAGATTTATTACCGAGGGAATATTAAAAACGACACAGAACAGCAACTTTGTAGTTAGTTTGAAAAATATTGAACCACAGAATCACTMAATGAACATTTGATATGAGTCTCTTTTGGCTCTGCGCTGCTGGGTTCATTTCTGAACGCGTACATGTGAGCGGGACGGAGCCGGCTTCTCCTGTGATTTATGAATGAACCGAGGGAGCTGAAAGCCGGACCGGTCTGTGTGGCCATTTTGCAGAA
This sequence comes from Austrofundulus limnaeus, assembly GCF_001266775.1. Taxonomy (NCBI): domain Eukaryota; kingdom Metazoa; phylum Chordata; class Actinopteri; order Cyprinodontiformes; family Rivulidae; genus Austrofundulus; species Austrofundulus limnaeus. Next base: position 3,108,200 of record NW_013952422.1, read on the forward strand.
CTGTCTTGTGAAAGAAGCTAAAATAGACAAACAGTAAAACAAATATTTGTGTAAAGCAGTGCTGAACATCTGTTTCTAGAGTCAAAGAAAAAAAGAAAATCTGACCCTAGACTGCACATCATGTCACAGCTATTCCTCTTTTACAAATAACTACATCCTTTATGCAATTTATTCAGTCAGACATGTTTATGCCTATTTTGGCCAACCTACTGTAGATCAGGTGGTAAACTCTGCTGCTTTTCCCATACTCCTGTAGGAAGTTGATTTCTGGGGATGTTGTATCTGATTGACCACTGAGCAGCTTTCTGAAGATCACAGTACTTCACCAACATCTCTACCAAATGGAGCTGCAGCTGGGAGTCATTTCCCACTACAGTCTACACATGAATGACACAAAGTTGAAACAATAAACAACTTGAGTAGTTTAAAACATGGAATTTACATTTAAACACATCATCACAATAAAATAAAACCTACCTGCACATGATCAGTCCAGATCTCTTCGGTCATGCTTTTCTATAACAAAAAAAGGCAACTCAAATGTTTGCTGTTATTTTAAATCACAGATATCCTGGAAACAGCTTGGATCCCTTTAGAAAACATTTTTACTGCATGTCAACCAAGAGTGTGCTCCTGCTGCATCACTTACATCCACAAATGTCTTATACATGAGGTAACGCAGAGAGTCCAGTCTTCTTTTATGCAGAGCATTGGGACACAGTCCTGTGTCAAAAAAACAACATTAATGGTATCTCTACATGTAGACAAATAAATAAGATCCCTAAATATGTGTGAGCTACCCACTTGGGTCAATTGTGAACTTCTCCATGAGTCGTACCACATGTTTTGTGAGCATTTTGGGCTGGATCTGGACTGTGTAGTTTTTGGACAGAGAGAGACGAGGGAACTGTCTGTGGAAGCAGGAAAATATATACATATATGTATTTATAAAGTAACAACCTGAGGATGTCGCCTGCAAACCTACAGCCACACGTTCACACAGGTAACATACTTCCTTATGTCCTGTACAATGAAATCAGGGTGACACCAAGAGTCTAGCAGCGTGACGAGTTGTTCTTCTAGGTCTTTGTGGCCTCTGACAAAGGACTCTGCTARTGCCAACTTGTCCTGTAAGATCAGAGGTACAATCATCTGCAGAAAGAAGATAGAAAACAGAAATTTAGGAGTCTGGAAAAAATTTCAGATCTAACTTGTTGACCATTTATGAAGTAACCCGCAGACTTATAAAACTAAAACCAAACGCTTTGTCTCACCTCCTCTATGTCTAGTTCCTTTTGTAACTCCAACTTTATGCTGAGCATTGTTGCCTGTTGGAAAAAATTAAATTAAATTAAATATATATATATATAGTACATACATATATATACAGTATATATAGATATATTAGGGCTGTGAAATTAATCGAGTTAACTCTGATTAATTTTAATGCTGCATGGGCACAGATTAAAAATTTTAATCAGGATTAAAACTTACAATCATTTTACTATGGCTGAATATGTAGGTTTGTATATTGCAATGCACTCAGTACATGCCAGATCATGTTTGTAAATGTAAAGTGGTTCTCAAACAGTTTACCTGGATAAATAAAGCTTAAATAAATTATATTAAAAGAAACTCCATGTGTAACACATTATGTACAGTTTTTTTCTTTTTATGGCTTATTTTATTTTATTTTATTTT
>NW_013952422.1:3110960-3112600 GCF_001266775.1 Austrofundulus limnaeus
GTGTGTGTGTGTGTGTGTGTGTGTGTGTGTGTGTGTGTGTATATATATATCTATATATACTGTATATATTCTTGTTTTCAAATAATTTGCTTTTTAATCATACTCAGATATATTTGTAGTTGAAATAATGTCAGCTTATATCTCAACAAGCACATACTTCTTTGTAGCAGTTGAGAGCCTGCAGCCTGATAATCTGCAGACGTAATATCGAACGGTCTGCAGACTTCAGCTCGTACACGTTAATCAGACTCTCCACGAAGTTGGGCTGGCTATCCGTTAGTAAATGAAGAGCCCGTCGCTGTAGCGCCAACGGTTGCTGTCCAGAAACTGAACTCAGGTTTACCTGGTGTGGGATACAAATCACAAGTAAAGCGAAGAAAATATTAAAAGTAGTTTTATGACTGGATCCCTGTTGTGTGTGTCTAAAACAATAAAAATAAGTATTTATACCAGATGTGGCAAGTAAAACATATTTTTTAAAGAACTGAGCACAGATGACAAACAACTGCAAAAAGCTGACTTATCTACCTGAGGATTTTCCTTTAGCCATGACTGGAATTCCATGAGAATGTGATAGCCCAGGGTGTGGCTCCGACCCATCTGTTTGCCTGGACAGCCCTCCAGGATTGTTAGCAAGGCTTCGAGAGGCTCAGACAGCTTTGAAAATCCCCGAAAGGCGGCCAAACTGAGCTGTGAGTTGACCAAAGGAGGAGGGAATGATAAAACTATAACGTTTAAGAGCAGACACTACAGCATGTTGATCATTTCTCGTGCAATTACTAGAAACAGTTTTGTTGTTGTGTACCGTAAGCTGGTCAAATCACAATTAAAGCGATCTTTAGAGGGTTGGAATGCAGGAAATCTGAATTGTTCATGGGTGAGTACAGACAATTATTTTTCATCTATTTAAAGCAGATTTGAAGCTGATTTCAAGTGAAGCAAGTACGTAGATCTGGCAGCCATTTCTAAAAACCAACTAGTCTGCAGACACCTTAAGGAGATGACCATCAAAATAACCTACCTGTGGTAAATAAAGAAACTATTCATAACATCCAGCCAAGCAAAACACTCTCTGAGGTCCAGCTGTGAGCTATCAGTCCCTGAACTTGTTCATCTCAAATACACTTAGCTGTGAGTGTCGCCTAACGTGTCCAACACCATGGACCATACCAATAACATGGGCATTAATGATAACGTAACAGACGACACAGACGACTACATTTGTGAGCTGTAAAAGCATATAGTCTGTTCAGACTGAGCCAAACGCAGCTAAGATGATTGGGACTTCCTGCCCTTTGAGATAAAAATGATTWAAAAAATTCTATTGATGCAATTCAGAAGATTAAACGAGTTTACTCTGTGAGCCCAGCACACACAGGGGTTTGTGATGTTTTCTTTTTTTTTTGTTTTCCAGAATAAAAATGCAAACTTTGTCATTAAAAACTTCCAACAAGAGAAAATAATATCTGTGTGAGAAGGCCTTTCACCGTGTCTTAATTTGCAAAACAGATGTCATCCACTCAATATCCTCCTCTCAAGTTCATTCAGACCAACACAAATTCCTTCCTTCTGAGAGACAGTCTGGTTTCCTCATTAACACACACACACACACACACACACACACACACACACACACACAC
>NW_013952422.1:3114928-3131188 GCF_001266775.1 Austrofundulus limnaeus
CACACACACACACACACACACACACACACACACACACACACACACACACATTGGTGAGCTTCACTTAAAGATGCTGGTATCCCTCTTTGCTTTGCTTCTTCCTGTGATCCACGCAGACACACATTATTGACTCTGATTACTGTGTGTGTGTGTGTGTGTGTGTGGAAGGGACACTGTGAAAGCGACTCTTACCATCTGCAGATCCTTCTGGTTCCATAGTTCAAAGAGCTGGTCTCTGAGCAAGGCAGGGTCAAGACCTGAGGGTATCACACACACACATATGTAGGCGGGGTTTCAGTTTGCATTTCTATTACTTAAAAGAAAAAATAAATTAAAAGCAATAGTTTTTTTTCTGTTTTGCACAAATTTAAGTAAAGTTGCACTGTAAAACAACTCTGTTACAAGTTTAAAAATGGGTCTAATTTAAAGCAAGCTGGCTTGAAATATTTTATTGCAAAGAGATTAAATCTAATTTGTGACACAGATCCAGCTGAACTTGCTGTTAATTAAATAGTTACTTTTGTTGGCTGCGAGTTGTTGCCCTCTCCGGGTGCCATGTTGGCTTCTGCAATACRTCCCAGCAATGGGAGGGATAGGCAGAGCTCACTCTAGTTTGAAAAGAAAGTCGAGCAGGTCCTCTGGACAAGTTTTTCGTTTGAAATTTGTTTCATATTTTTCGACAAAATGTTTTTTCAACAAACAAGAACTCGTCCAGAGAACCTGTTCAATTTTTTTTTACTTTTCTACCTGGATTTTTGAGATACACCTGGACACTCACTCTAGTTGTCTTATATAACTCTATGAGTTTGGTAGAAATGATAAAAGCTGTTAATATTTTATATTTTGTTTTTCTTATGTTATGCAAGTTATGTGCATCAAATTTGCTGCAAACAGGCTTGAATTACATTTTTTTCCATTTACCTAAATTTGGGTTTAACAGTGATCGGATGTAGGATTTATTTATTTTTTTGCTAATACAGCAATGCTGGGTAGACTAAATTTCTTTAGCAGGCATAGCCGAACAGCTCTAACAGTGGATTAACAGCTGAGGCTGGTTGGACAGTGGAGGACCTCAGCATTAGCTCTGCATTCCAGTCAAATCTGCAGCCTGAATATTCTCCAGAGAAAACTCTCTGTGCAYATTTTTAGGTCAGGTTGCAACAAGCAGGCACATTTGGAAACAGAAGTAGATGTATTATATGATTTTTTTTTTTGTCTTGTACGTGTGTTTCACCAATCCTTCCATCTTAAAAGCTTCAGCTTCTTTCTGCGTCGCCCATGCTGTGTGGCCTCCAGTGTACCTGCACCCCCCCTCCTCCTCCACCGCCTTTCCTTCCCAGGACCAGTTTTCCTGTTCTCTCCTCCCTCCCTATATCAGCCTCTCTTGATTTTGTCTCGGATTTCCCCAGGAAAACGGCTATGCACTGGTCACGCTGTAAAAAACACGGTCTTCCTGATGCACGGCCTGGGAAAGCAGACCAAAAGTTCTCTCTGGGTCGGCCTCTAATCTCTGCTGTATTTTAGACTCGTAAGGCGACAACTTCTAGTTTTTGAGCATTTTATAACTTTTTTAAATAACTCAACATCTCAAAAAAACATATTTTATGTGCTTAGGCTTTTATACAATTATCATTAATTTTGTCCAGATTACACGTAAACTCTTGTTTCTTGTGCGTTTAAGAAAATAGATATATATTTACTATGCCAAAACAACGTTTCCTAAGAYTTGGTTATGTGGTTTTATTTAGAACAATGCCTGTTTGCATGACTTGAATTCCAGAAATCAGCACTGCTGTCAACTGCATCTAAATTATCCTGAATTCGGATGAGAAAATTCCTCTCCTTAAAGTGTTGTGCTGTGTCACACCACATGCCTGTACACTATGGAGAGCAGGCGAAGGACACAGGTTATGCATTAAATGGACAAAGACGTGCATGATAAAACAACACCGCCAGGGTCCCCTCACATGTCCTGTAATTTTAAACACTTGAATGGCTCCAGGATTCCCTCGGCTCTTCTCTGTGGTTCCCTGCTGGTTTACACCGCACTCCAGCCCATTCAAACCCACTGACGAACATGCAGCAGAGTACACGCAGCAGGGGACTCGCGCAAACACAAACAGCACAACCCACTTGAGTCCCACTGTTTGGATGAGGAGAGGAATGTTGAGCATGTAGCTTCTTTACGATCTTGGCTGGAGTGCGAATGACAGAGCTGGAGGCTCCCCCATTCATTACAAGATAATAACCCTATCACCGCATTCAAATACATGGACGCACATAGAGTCCATGAACTCATTCACCTCTGGGAAGGTGATGCTTTTTTTTTTCATATGAAGGCAGATTTTACTGGCTTACACCATCCTAACGAGTACCAACTTTTGCAAAATAATTTGTATCCTATTTTGTTTGAGGTTAAATCCACAGACAGGTTTGACTGCATATTGCCAAGCAGCTTCCAGAGAAAAATAAACACTTAAATGAATCATTTGCTGTTAATACAGCCACCAGAACAATTTCAGTGTGACTTGGACAACATTCAAGCCAGACTGGAAGGATACCACGACGTACTTCTCTCGTTTTGTATTCAGTTAAAGACACTAAAACAGGCCTTCATCTGATGCTGTAATGGAAGTTGGTAAAGAAGAACCAGTACTTGCAAATTATGATGACTATTAAAGAGATATTTACAGCGTAGTAGCTTATTTCTTCAGCTAGTTTCTTCCAAATGTGAAGAGATGCTTCCAAATTGAACTACGCAATGGAGTGCATTCTGTGAAACTAGGATTATGAACGTGTGGTACTAACCCATTTCTTTTTGAATAGTATTTTCTGTGCTGTTGGCTGAGGGTGTGCTGTTGTTACACTGTGGAAAAGGAGAAAAAAAACAGGTAAATATGCAACTGGTATAATAATCAATACATTTGACATACATCAGATTTAGGATCCAGCTCTTTACATTGTGAATAGGCGTTTCAGGTTTGTGGTCATAGTTGTTACACACAATAAGCACAAGGCATGTAAACCTTGGATAACCAAAGGGGCAAAAGCTACAGACAGCACGAGACACAGCATTCAGGCTGTGTAACTCTCTGCTCAGCCAGGTCAGTGAAGCTACATAAAGACCCTACACACAGAAGATCCAGCACCACATCTATTTTATGTTTCCTCTCTTAGCACTACAATATTTTTAATYTAGAATTTATATTTTCCCCAGCAAATGTTTACACTAAGCTGATCATATACTTTCTTTAGATTGTGCATACCCCTGACTTATTTTTGCATCAAAGTTGCCTTTACTAAGTTTGCTGTTTATGTTTAATCTGAAAATAAAYATACCTAATATTTGAACTACTAACCTTTTACCACGAGTATTTATTATTTTGTGATAAAGAAAGTTAGAAGTGTGAATGGGATTTTTGATTTCAGGCTGAGTGGGTGTGTTGACTTTATCCCTTGTGGTTACTGATGTTTAAATACTCTGAAACAAACTCTGAATTAGCTATGAATGGAAAAAGTCACTCTTTATATTTTACCCCCACCTTGTGGTCAGAAAACGTCCAAACTCATGGCTTCATATTTTTTCTAAGGAAACATTAGCTCGCCTGGCACGGGTAAATCGAAAGCATCATCTTACGACAACTCTTCAACAAACTTTTCATTTACTTCCCCACAGTAAAAATCCCTGATATCCCACGAAACATGTGACTTTTGCCCAGTTTTTATGCTAGTTCACGAGAGCATCGAGGCTAGTAGGTGATTTATGTTATTTTCCTAAACACATTCAGTTGTGTTTTTAATGTGTCGACAAGTACAACATATCTCACAATCTTACTATTCATTTGAACAGACTTACCGTCGACTAATTTATCTAAGTTGTCAAATATACTTCATGTTTTTTTTTAGTTATCCGTCCGATTACTTTAGCTTGTTCCTAGCTTCATGAGCATTTTCAACCCTGCGTTTTTCCTTTCAGGCAACACGTGGGGGAATTTGCGCTCACGCTATAAATACAAATTGCGCTTGTTCAGCCAAAATTACAGACCACACGTTTAAATACACCATAGCTTCATTTGCTAAATTAAACAACAATGCAAAGTGTTTTTAACACAAGTGGACAACGGACGTCGACGGCTGGGCAGCCTGAAAGTCTTCAATTAGGGACAAAAAAAAAATTATTTTCTTCTTCTTCTTCTTCTTCTTATGGTGTTTATTGGTGTTTGGCAATAACCTGTGCATTACTGCCACCTACTGCTATGGAGTGTGGTTCAAGATGATTTCACTAATATTTATAATGTGGGAATGTGTAAATATTAATTTAAAACTACTACTATTGTATTTCTTTTTACATTTTCAAACTATCTATTCAAAGAAAAAATAAATAAATAAATAAATAAATAAATAAATAAATAAATAAATACAAAAAACTACTGTCAAACTCAAATTCTGTTGAACAATTTTGTCTTTTTCAAAAATCGTATCATGATTTGTACGTGTTTGCCCCCTAAATTCCCTTGTAATATGTCTATTACGTCAAACCTTTCCTTAATGTTTCTGAACTGTCTTGTCATAAATACAGTTAACCCCATCCTTTGTATTCTGAACAGTGTGTGACTAATTTCTAGTAAAATGTCTGGCCTGCTGTCTGAGTGATTGTTTTTTTTATACTCATTAAAACTGAACTTGAGTCTGAACAGATTATAGCTTTTGTAAGTTTTACTTCTTCTACCCCTGTATGGCTGATAATACTGCAATCATGTCTCCTGTATAAACTGATAAATTCTCAGTGATTATTTACATTTATTAGAAATTCTGGTATTATAAATGCAACTCCTATTTTCTCTGTTGCTTTTGAAGCATCTGTATATATTTGAATATACTGATAATAACTGTTTATATAATCCTGGACTGTATGTGARTTGAAAACGTATGGTGTGTCTCTTTTCTTTTCCATTAACGTCAAATCAGCTGTAGCTTCTGGTAGAATCCAGGGTGGTATTACTGACAGCTGTAACATTGGACTTATTGTTAGATTATGTATTTGATATTTCTCTGTTTCCTCTTGAATCACCCACCCAAAACTATCTGTCTGTCTTTTTCTCTTTGTTGGGTGATCTGGATTATTGCTTTTTAAATTTAGCCAGTAGTTTATCATCATTTGGGTTCTTCTCAGGACTAATGCTGTTATTGGTGTGGTCTTAAATGCTCCTGCACAAATTCTTAATGCTTGGTGTTGAATAATTTCTTATTTCTTTAAATGTGTTTTTGCTGCTGTACCATAAACTACACTTCCATAATCTATATTTGATCTATTGATATAGTGTAACTGGGAAAATTGTGCCCATTTTTCTCGTTTTATGTGTTAATTTTCATTTGCACTTACAGTGATGTACCGCCACCTTCTGGTCAAGAGGTGTAGTACAGACCAATGTRCTCCACTCTTTGCTTTTTCTTTCCTTTGTTTGTTTTATATTAATTAGGACAATTAAATAGTTAAAACTCATTCATGTTATTTTATTTGTTTGTGTATTTTAATTGAATAATCTGAAACACATATTTAAAACAGAAATTTCCAGAATCTACAAGAATTCAGTAGAAAAGTGACACCGTGTCACGTGGTTAGAGGCTGTTCACCACGGGACCCTTACGTCATCGCTTAAAACAGATATAACCAGGGTTAGGAGAAGAGGAAATATGTTTATGTTGTCATAGCGTTTTGTTTATATACTTCCCATTTTGCTCTGCTGCCTGTGGAGGGGCGTTAGTACCGCACATATAATTGTTGCTTACAGCCGAATATAAATACCCAAACTTTTYCCAAACCACCAAAACGCAGCTAGCTTAGCTAGCTAGTAGCTCTAACGGGCAGAGTAGTTATGGAGTGGCTGAGCAACAACGGAGCTTCACTTCACCCAAACCAAGAGCCTAACCGTGACCCGACCAAGACATCCAGGGCTCTCAGGGAAGGTCATCCTCAACAGCAGGTAATTTATTCGCTTTAGTGTTAAACCTTTTGTGAATGACTGGCACACCTAGCATCACAGGATACAAACTGTTACAAACATGCTAAGTGGCTAATCCTGAGGGGGTATTGTTTTTGAAGGAAGTGAGCTCACTTATGAAGGTTAAACTCCGAATAAAGCATGGATTAGTGTTTGTTTTGAAACTATTATTATTATATTTCCCCACACACAATATAAAGTGAGCTGTGTTGAACTGCATAGCAGAGAATGAATGCTAATGTTTTCAAAACAGAATTGCGCAATAAGGCTGGTTAGATAATGTGTCTTTTGAAAACATGAGTTTCTCAGTAGATTATTGTGTAAAACATGCAGACATTACGTAAACGAAACATCCCTTTAATTTATTTGTCCAAATGTCTTACGTGCACAAAAGTTTACCATATAGGGCTGAGAAGCTAATGATCTGCTCCAGTATTTTATTTTATCTAGTTCACTTTCTACCTCCTGGATCATTTAACCATGAGGCAAATAAATCTAACATGTTTCGAAGGTTATCAGACAAATTTCTCCCTTTCAATCCAATCATTTTGTAAATACTTTTATTATCACAGTTGTTCCAAGTTATAATAGTGAAACTATTTCCAATGCGATTAAAACCTGTTGATGAAACTTTAACAGAGTTGCTGTAAGTTTAAACCACATTGATAATGGTTTTTTTCCATCTACGTCCCAGCAGCCATCATCATTACACCTCTGTGACTGTGCCATGGCGTCGCTGTGTCAGAGCCAGCGGCGCTGTGTGAAGGCCTCCATCGTCTCCAGCTGGAGGCTGGCCGAGGCGCAGGACCAGCTGTGCTCTTTAGGGGTCCACAGCTCCGAGTCGATGGAACAGGAACGTGCACGGACTCTGGCCTGCCCCGCAGAACTCTCCAACACCGAGGAGGAGTGGCGCCGCAAAGAGAGCGTGCTGGGAGGTCAGGGACCCAGTCGCAGTCCTGTGCTCAGTGAGACCGGAAGCTGGGACGTCTTTGATCGGGTATGCTGAAATAAAAAAAGAAAAGAAAATGCTTAAAAAGGTTACTTATGTCTCAACTAAATTTTCTGTTATTTAACATTTTACAATATTTACCTACTGACTCTGGGGCTATATAACCACAAAGTTCTTCTGTTATTTTCTTTCCAAGAGTATTATCAATGTCCAAAATCAGCCTGTTGAAGTGGATCAGGAGAAGTGCAAAACATTTCTTCAGAAGTACGAACAAGAGCTCAGGCATTTTGGTAAGAGTTTGGTTAATACTGGTCCTTCTAGTGCTGGACAATAGAAGAGACATTTCAGTAACGATGATAGGACTTTTAAAGAAATTTGGTAGATATATTTTACATCAGTGCTTGACATAAACCTCAGTGCTGCCGCTGTTAACACCATGCTAACAACGCTAATAAGTTTAACAGCAGCGTGTGAACAAGCGTGATTATAACTCAGCCTTAAAGGTTTTAGCCCTCTTCCTAAAACTTCACCATCTCCCTATCAGCAGTTGTCAAACATGAAGCAGACGCTGCAAACACAGACGTTTATGGCAGATCGTTTTGACATAAAATCGGCTTCAGCACACTTACATTCCAGATATCTGAAATTGGTTTATGACAAGACATATTAGTTAATTAAGAAGTCTCTTAATTATATTTTGACTGGACAAAATACCTCTTTGTATTTATATAAATACCTATATTATCTATAATTACACAAATTAGTTTACTTATGTCAGATTTACCTTCAAGTTGTATGCAGGCTCCAGTTTAAAATAGCTGCAATAAATTTATCTGAAATATGCAGTATATTTCAGATATATTCAGTCAAATTAATTCTATTCAATTCAAAATTACTTTATTGATCCCAGAGGGAAATTAGGTGTTGTTTTAACTCATTTAACTAAATAATTATTGTAGATTATTATTAAATTCTGACTAGTCAAAAAGTAAATTAGAAAATCACTTTTTATTCTGACTAGTCACATTTTTAATTAAAGATATTTTAAATTACTTCAGGTTTGTAGGTACAGTAAATATTGGTTTTTCTTGGCAGTTGTTTCAACATTTTTATTTGTATCAAAATTATATTGAGATATAATTTTTTGCCATATTATCCAGCCCTGTGTTCTGCTAAATTTCATCCACTTTTTAAACATAATTTATGTTTTATTAAGCCTAACTTTAGGATTTCAAGTAGATCATTAAATGTCTTAGAAATCATTTTTGGAGCAGGTGTTCCACATTTTTCAATAATTCCCAATTTTATTGTCACAAAATAATAATAATATTTTTTTTTCTAACTAACAAGAATCCATAAACTAGCCGTTTGATGTTTCAGGGATGTTGCGGCGATGGGACGACAGTCAAAGATTTCTCTCCGACACGCCTCAGCTCATCTGTGAGGAAACGGCGAATTTCTTAACTCTGTGGAGCATTCGACTCCAGCAAGAAGGGGTAATGTGATAACCGGGTGGAGCTGATGATCTTACATGGACCAAATGCAACAAATAATTTATTCCTATAATAAGCAGCCTAATAAAGTGTTTGCTTCTCTTGGGTTTAACTACATTTTTGTTAATAATAATTTAAAAAGCTCAGGATCATGAACCAAAACCTCAAAGTACTGTTTACATGTAGCTGCCATCTTTATATCTACCTACATATCTAATAAAAAAAAAACACTATAAAATGAAAGAAAATCTTCTAGTCAGTCACAGTAGATTTTTTGAAGAGTTTTTGTTTTTGTAGAAAGAAGCACTGATGGAGCAGGTGGCGCACCAAGCTGTAGTCATGCAGTTTATCTTGGAGATGGCCTCAAACTCTCAGCAGGATCCTCGGGGCTGCTTCAGGCACTTCTTCCACAAAGCCAAAGTAAGACTGATGCTGAATAAAGTGCATGCATGTGAAGTTATGTCCCTGAGGCCAGTTTTACAACAGATTTTAAACGTTAAACTACATTTCAGTGTGGATTTCTGCAGAAGAGGCAAATCACACTTTTTCTGATCACCCCTTTATATTTTCTGTGACCCATTCTGCACCTCTTTGTTTTTATTGTTCCTCTGTAGGAGGGACAGGATGTCTACTTGGAAGTGTTCTACGTAGAACTCGAGGCCTTCAAGCAGAGAGTTAAAGAATACACTGTTAAATGTAAAAACGACAGCTCCAACTCTCAGCAGCAGAACTCTGGCACAAAAGAACCAGCAAACTTCATAATCCAAGTAAGTTCTGCTCTTTTCCTGAGTTGTTGACGCTCATGTTGTAGATGCTGTTTTTTTTAGTTTCACCACTGGGAAATTTTATCATTCATACCCATTGGAAAAAAAAACCTCATGTTGGTCATTTTTGTGGCCACAGATATGGTCAAGTTTGGTCATATTCTATTGTTTTCCATCTTTTTACCACTTGTTTTACAAAGAAGGTTAAAAGTAAAAAATAAAATAAAATCAATGCAGAATTTTCCAACTTCAAACATTTCTTATGTTGATGTGAAAATTAGAGAAAGATTAAAATAAGGGAAAACAACCTTCAGATACAAGGTGTCCCAAAAAAAAAAGACCTAATTTGAAATGTAAATATCAGAGCAAGTACACGTTCCTGGCAAAATACACAGAATAGGCTTTATGTCGAAATAAAAAAAGATTTATTTATCAAAATTCAAGCACAAATTTCAGAGGGATGTAGCTGATTTCACAAATCTTTGCTGACAATGTGGTGTCTTCTTGTTGTCCTCCCAGCGTTTGTGTTTCTGGGTTACAAATAATCCCAATCTTCAGAGCAGATCTGCTCCGTCAGACCGGTTTTGAGGCCTTTGTGAATTCTGAGCTGCTCTTTTCAGGTGTTGTGGGATTAAATAAACATAACCTTAAACCACTTTTTAAATCCTATATTCAATTACATTCTTAACACTCCTTCACAGAAACAAAAAAACTTTAAAACTTAAGTTCAAAGAAACAAATATGTATTTAACTTTAAAAATAATTTGAATGCTCAGATGGTGTTTTGTAATGAAGTTTCATAATTAGATTAGATTGACCTTTGTCACTGTAAGAGCACAATGAAATTACAGTTCAGAAGAAGACCGAACATAACAAACATAGGAGAACAGGTGCTCTGGGTCATGCAGCCACAGGCTCTGCACAGACCAAGGATCATCTTCATGAAGACATCATGAGGAGGTGCAACCCTTAAAAGAAAAACTAAAAACCACACAAGGGAAGATGAGGAAAAAACAAAACATCATTTTATACAGTACAGGTGCTGGTCATAAAATTAGAATATCATGAAAAAGTAGATTTATTTCAGTAATTCCATTTAAAAAGTGAAACTTGTATATTATATTCATACATTACATACAAACTCATATATTTCAAATGTTTATTTTGTTTAATTTTGATGATTACAAATGACAACAAATGAAAATCTCAAATTCAGCATATCAGAAAATTAGAATCTTGTGAAAAGGTTCAAAATGGATGGCACCTGGTACCACACTCTAATCAGCTAATTAACTCAAACCACCTGCAAAGGCCTTTAAATGGTCTTTCAGTCTAGTTCTATAGGCTACACAATCATGGGGAAGACTGCTGACTTGACAGTTGTCCAAAAGACGACCATCGACACCTTGCACAAGAAGGGCAAGACACAAAAGGTCATCGCTAAAGAGGCTGGCTGTTCACAGAGCTCTGTGTCCAAGCACATTAATAGAGAGGCGAAGGGAAGGAAAAGATGTGGTCGAAAAAAATGTACAAGCAAGAGAGATAACCGCACCCTGGAGAGGATTGTGAAACAAAACCCATTCAAAAATGTGGGGGAGATTCACAAAGAGTGGACTGCAGCTGGAGTGAGTGCTTCAAGAACCACCACACACAGACGTATGAAAGACACGGGTTTCTGCTGTCGCATTCCTTGTGTCAAGCCACTCTTGAACCACAGACAGCGTCAGAAGCGTCTTGCCTGGGCTACAGAGAAACAGGACTGGACTGCTGGTGAGTGGTCCAAAGTCATGTTCTCTGATGAAAGTAAATTTTGCATTTCCTTTGGAAATCAAGGTCCCAGAGTCTGGAGGAAAAGAAGAGAGGCACTTCATCCACRTTGCTTGAAGTCCAGTGTAAAGTTTCCACAGTCAGTGATGGTTTGGGGTGCCATGTCATCTGCTGGTGTTGGTCCATTGTGTTTTCTGAGGTCCAGGGTCAACGCAGCCACATACCAGGAAGTTTTAGAGCACTTCATGCTTCCTGCTGCTGACCAACTTTTTGGAGATGCAGATTTCATTTTCCAACAGGACTTGGCACCTGCACACAGTGCCAAAGCTACCAGTACCTGGTTGAAGGACCATGGTATCCCTGTTCTTAATTGGCCAGCAAACTCTCCTGACCTTAACCCCATAGAAAATCTATGGGGTATTGTGAAGAAGAAGATGCAATACACCAGACCCAACAATTCAGAAGAGCTAAAAGCCACTATTAGAGCAACCTGGGCTATCATAACACCTGAGCAGTGCCACAGACTGATCGACTCCATGCCACGCCGCATTGCTGCAGTAATACAGGCCAAAGGAGCCCCAACTAAATACTGAGTGCTGTACATGCTCATACTTTTCATGTTCATACTTTTCAGTTGGCCAACATTTCTATAAATCCTTTGTTTTTATTGGTCTTCAGTAATATTCTAATTTTCTGATATGCTGAATTTGAGATTTTCATTTGTTGTCATTTGTAATCATCAAAATTAAACGAAATAAACATTTGAAATAAATGAGTTTGTATGTAATGTATGAATATAATATACAAGTTTCACTTTTTAAATGGAATTACTGAAATAAATCTACTTTTTCATGATATTCTAATTTTATGACCAGCACCTGTATATCAACAATATGACACACTATGGTGTTTATAAAAAAAACATTATCATTGTACCACTAATGATATTAGTGTTAAAAGCTGTGCTGCTGCAGAGGACTGAAAGAAACATTTTCATTGTAGTTTGAAAAGGCCTTTTGTAAGTGACAGAGTGAATGGGGGCCACCACTCACCCCCACAGCTTCATTGACAATCTGAGAGAAAAAAGGGTGAATCCCCTGATCCCCCCCACCACCCCCTCATGATGTCTCACAAGAACTCTGAGAACTTCTGATTTTGGAAAAGATGTTTGAGAAACACTTTGAACATAAATCAGACTTTAATTTGTACCTTTTTTTTCCCCTGTCTTTGACTTCCAACAGGACCCTGAATATAACATGAAACACTGTTTAGAGGCAGGACTTTGGACAAACACAGGAAAATGGACAAAGGACGACGCTGCAGAGACAGAAGACGCGCGGATGATGGAGATCTCATAAGGACTGTAGGTCCGAGCTCTGCTTTCCGTCCATCACAACCGTCCCATTTAGGAACACTGAGTTTATAGCTCTTCATCCAGCACACCAGCCTTAAATGCCATTACAGAGCAGGAACAAACAGGAGCACTGTCGGTCATTTAGCTGAGAACCAGCAGGAAATTACGTTTCTCAGCGTCGACTTTCATACATGCTGCTACTGCTGGCCACAGACAAGATGGCTGCAGCTGTGTCGTTAAACAGCAAATTAATGCTTGTGATGTGCCATACGTGGAGTTTTTTTAAAGGTATTTATTGTGCAACAGAGGCACATTCTCTAAAAATAAAGAACTAATGCACTTTTTTTCCCCCTGGCTCACACAAAGAATAGAAAAGGATGATCTGTTAGATCTGAGTACGGCTGGTTGATACAGTATATCGTTTATTTGATCTCAGTCGTGCTAAAACATGCATATAATTACCTGAATAATGAGCTCGTTATTTGAGAAATGCATCCAAGAATTTGTGGCTTTTTTTTTTTTACCGTTTCATTGGAATATATTTGACATATCACTTTGATGTATTTTTATTTCCAATTGGTTTTCTGCAGTCAAACCTCCTGGCTTTAAACTAACATGCAAAAAGTATTTTGTTGTTTTAAAAATGAAAAGTTCAGTCTGTGGTGGTCAGGATCTCCCTGTAGGCGCCTGATCTGAATGTAAAAGAGCCGTTCACACGCTGACCACTGTCTGAACATAAATAATGTATTACTGCATCTTTGTGTTGGTTGCACGTAGTCTGCTGGTTCTGATGGACTAAATGAGTGAAACTGACAGGCGTCAAGGTATTTGAGTCCAAATGTTGGTTTTATCTCCCTTTTTGATAGAAAGGCCACCAAGACTAGCAGTTTCACTGTTTTTAATCCCAACTGGTTAAACATGTATGTGATGCAGAACCATCAGATCATTTATCCATCACTTTGTGTCTTGGAGCACTTGTGCTGTGTGATTAGCATGTTTTAGCTTCAGGTAAGAAATCATTGCAGTTCAAGTATTACAGTGAATGGAAAGACTTCACTTATTAATGCGTGCATTATTTTAACTTGACTGTTGGAGAGCTTAAAAATCTAAGGAAGTTGTGATGCTTAAAAAAGTCAGTTATTTTAACGATTAACATCATTTATGCAACAAACTGACAGAGAGGATGACTGGAGTAGTTACTTAAAGTAATTCTAGTGCACTTAGCACTGGCTCCTTTAGTTCTGTTACAGCAGGTCAGTTCATGTGGGAGACTGTTAGCTGATGCTGGTTTTAGCCAGGTTGGTGTAAGCTGAGTTGTGGTGGAAGTGATTGAGCGTAACAGACAGGAGGCTAACTCGTTTATTTAGTTCGCTCCCCTGGAAGCTGCCTCGTTGCCGATTCAGCAATTAACCAACAAACGTTTAACAGTTCAGATCATGTCAGGTCTAGACGTCTATGCAGGTTTCTGGTTTTGATTATTTTGATTTAAAGGTTTTACCCGTGAGAGGCTGTTGCTGTATCTTCAATATTTCGCTGTCTGTACCTTGATACAAGTCACAGCCAACATCCTCTGCAGGATTATCTATAGCTAAAACACACTCGTGTGGAAAATTTTACTGAGTCCGTTTAGAAAAAAAGTGAGTTTCTTCATTTAAAAGTATTTAATTTATCAATGTGGATTGTTTTTGAATTGCTTGAAATAATCTCTTTTTTTGTTTGTTTAATTTTGTTTTAACATCATGCAGAATTGAAATGAAAATTAAGAGTTTGAAGATTTATTTCTGGTATAAAACTACATTTTATTTATTAAACACTGTTTTGTTTGCTACTTTTTACACATTTAATTTGTGATGAGAGGAATAGAATTAGAAACATTTAATGTGACTTAAGTTAAAGCAGCATTGTGCTGAATTTAGATACAACCACCATACCACAACTGTCTTTATTTTTCTTTGGTTTGTGCTGCTTTTGATTAATCAAACAAGTATTATTGGCAGTAAAACTTTAATTTTTATACATAAAGGAAATCTTAGCCATGACACAAGTCATAATTTGATTTCATGAGAAAACACTTGTGTGTCAAATTCCAATTGTTTGTGGTTCTACAAGAATAACACTGCTTGTTATTTAATTACATTAGATTTTTTTATGTATAATTGAAATCTAGGTAACTTTATCATTAATAGAATAATCTAGTGGTGATGAGCTAATMATTGCTAGCAAGAATTCACGACGTATCTAACATCTATAACTTAGCTCGGCACTATTTAAACTTTTTTTTCAGTATTTTTTCTTCGTAATACTTGGATAATTATGCAAAAATAATTATTGGGCTTGAATAGTTGTTTTAAGACTGCAGATGGTGTCTCTGGTGTCTTCCTGAACTGTTTTTAAGTTGTAGCTAAAGTTTTGTTTGTTTTGTTTTGAAGTAGGGTTCTGTGGAAAGGTTGTGAACAAGTATCTTACCTGTCATAGATGGAGCAATAAACAGTTTGGAGAATAATGGCTAGTTCAAGTGGACAGAAGCTATTTTAAACAATAGGTACTGTAAAACTGACTTATGTACAAGTTTATAAATAAATGTTTGAACCGTTAAACTCTTGGACTAGCCATTAGTTCGTGAATCTGGTCAAACTTCTCCAAACCAAGGATGTTCAAAAAGGCTTTTTACAATAGGTAACACAAATCAAATGTTCATAACATAAACATAAAAATTCACAACCATCGAAACAATTCCTTCAACTGTTTCAGAGGCTAATGTTCCATAATGTCCAAATCAGTCAATTAAAACAAGTAGTGTACAGTACAAGAGGTTTATTTTGATATAAATACTTGTGACAGTGTTGAACTGTACAATAAAGGAGATGCTTCAAACGTAGAAGTGCAGAAAACAGTAGAAGTTACAAAACGCAGCAAATAAGCTTTAAACAGGGTAAATATTTCAAGCAATGTGCAAAAAAGTGCAAATACTTTCCAACAACATTTAACCCTGTTAAAGTCTGTGTTCACATTATTATTATTATTACTATTATTATTATTATGACACGATTGACAGATGGTTAAAATGAAAAGAATGGAGTGTTTAAGAAGCTTCACTAATAAGACCTGCAGTGGTTGAAACTTGTCCCTTGATGCTTTTCTTTGTAATTAAAAATATTCAATAAAATAAATGTGGTCCCTTCGATTCAGAAAATAATACAAAAATGATTTTTAAATTAAAAGTTTTGAGCTGCTCATTTAAAGCAGCTAAAGGCACTCGTGACATTTCCTACAAGGTATTTCTGTACACAAAATGAACTCAGTTTACTGTTTTCATTATTAAAATGGTTTCAAGTCTTTTCGGTGCTGATGAGATTGAAATGATAGAAACTAAAGCTGGTTACATCTTTCATACTCTGCTGTTTAAGATGCACGATTCAGTAATTTGCTTCTGGCTTTAAAAAGGCACAAAATGGATGGAAGAGACGAGTTTCCCAAACTAAGAATGGTAACATACTTGTGCTGCAAAAAGAATAGAAAATAAATCCTGTTTCCTCACATCGGTTTGATTCACAGATAGCCCCTCTGTTCTTCTGGCTCTTGGATTGGCGCACACAGTGGCTCCTTTCAGTAAAAACTCCTCCTCAGGCTCTTTAAGCTGCTCTTTGACTGAGCGAGGAGAACTTTCTGTGGAGGAAAGCTTCGACGTGAGGCCAGATCTTGTTGGTTTCTGTTCCTGAAAAGGACTCCAGCACGCCTTTACTCCTTGAGGGAGAAAAACCACAAATGTGTTAATTTTCTTACTTTAACAGTCGCCCCTGAAATTCCTTATAGGGATCCCCGATTACTTGTAACATTAGACTTTATTTGATAAACATATTTTAACTGTAAAATAAAGACAGTAAAAATACTGTAGGTTATTTAGTTTAGTAAATTTAAAAATATATATTTT
>NW_013952422.1:3131308-3133444 GCF_001266775.1 Austrofundulus limnaeus
CAGTTTAGCTTGTTTGTCGCGCTAGCACCGAGCTAATACATATAAGGCAATATAGCATCAGTGCTAGCACAAAGGGGTTCTTCTTCCATGAAGCAGCTCTGTTCGTTCACATTTTCAGTTACAGGCTGAGTCATTTCTACCTTCTCCTCTCTGTCAACGCTCTCTGGTTTCATTTAAAAGAGTCGATCGTCAGATATTGTCCAAGATGAACCTTCAGGGTGGATATAGCTCGCTAACAGCCTCGCACCGAGGACCTATCCACATCATCATTTACCCAGAATGCTTTGCGTGTAAATAAAATGGCTCCGTCTGTGTTGAAAAATATTTTTAAAAATTTACGAAACTAAACAACCTACAGTATTTTTACAGTCTTTATTTTACAGTTAAAATATGTTTATCAAATAAAGTCTAATGTTACAACTAATCTGGGATCTCTTTAAAAGCCTTTCAACATTATTAGTTTTTTGTAAGGGTGTCAAGCTAAAGGTATTCTAACACCCTGGTTTTCAAAATAAAAGTCCCCAGAGCGTCTGGAAATGTTTAAAGGCAGAAACCTCACCGTTTTTACACACCGGTGAAACAAAAAAGGGGTTAAGCATTTGCTATRAAAACACGTCTGTGTCTTGATGCAAAATAAAAAATAAAGAGAATCTAAATTAGTAAACCCACAAATAATAAAGACTCTTGCCTTTCATTTCTAGAGCTCATTTGACTTAATTACTTTATAAAAATACAAAATTGTTTCTGAAATGCTACAGGAAACATCTAAAGCCTGCTATATTTGCCAAAGCTTCTGCAAAGAAACCCCAAACGTGCTATATATTTGTTGGTTATTTTAAAAAATTCTGCAGAATTAGTTTAACTGTTCTAAAAAAACGAACCTTAAATTCACACGAGCCAGTCAGTAATTCTTGTATATTTGTGTATGTTTTAAACTTATTTTGGACAGCATGATGGTTCAKTGGTAGCACTGATGCCTCACAGCGACAAGGTCCAGGGTTTGATCTCGTATTCAGACCTGGGTGTTTTCTGTACCACTGCAAAAACTGTCCATCTAACCAAGTCTTAGAATCTTATATCCAGACAAAAAGTACTTTTGATCTTGTTTTGAGAAGGATAAACTAAGCAAGAGCAGAMCGTGTTAGATTAATAACCTTGTTAGCCTGGAAATTGTCTTATTCCACTGGCAGATTATCACTTAATTAGAGAAGATTCASACTCAAATGAAGTGAAATAATCTGTCAGTGCAGTTAGAAAAATTACCAGACTATGGTTAATAAACTAACACTATGCTCTTGCTTAGTATGATCAGTCTCAAAACAAGATCCAAAATACTTTTTACAGTTTAATGACCTGTTTACCAGCTTCTCCGGGTACTCCGGTTTCCTCCTACAGACCAATAAATGTGCAAGTTAGCCTCATGCAAAAGAGATCTGTGATCTCAGTGGRATTTGCCTGCTTAAGTAAAGGTTAATAAAACAATCAACTAAGTACCTGTAGTACTCTAAGACGGGTTCTGTCTGGGTTTCGTAGGACTTCAGTCTCCGTGTGACCGTCTCTGGTTTGTCGTCATCTCTCTGGACCAGAGGCTCCCCGGTAATGTTATCCAGACCCTGGAAGAGGAAACAAACACGTGCTGAGGTTAACATTTCTGTCAGAATCAGCTGAATGTGTCAAAGCTCCAGAAATGTATTTTTAAGCAACATGCAGAAATCCTACCCAATGAACTAATCTGAGAYGATGTATGATCGCGTCTTGTTGGACTTTGGTCACATGAAGTCTTGAGTTACACAGGTGTTCCAATCAATGATATACAACTAGAGTAACAATACATAATACAGCCCAGCAGAGGTGGGCACAGTTCCACTAAAGAACTAATAGGGGAAATAATTTCCTGTTTAGTGCTTTAGGGCTTTTGCTAATTTCTTAATTCATTGGTGGATTAGCACTTGCTAAATTTATAATTTAAATATTATTGTCAACAGCTGAGGGTGAAAGCTGTCAAACTTTTTTGCTTCCGGCTCACAAAATAACAGTTGTAGACACATATATTACTTGTTTATGTATGAAGACTTTGCTAACAACTCTGTTAAACATCGGAATAAAAACTATAAACAAAACTAGTAACTATAATAG
>NW_013952422.1:3135420-3143324 GCF_001266775.1 Austrofundulus limnaeus
CATTTATGGTTTGATTTCTTTGTATGTATGGATCACTTGGGTTGTTACCGACATCTGGTGAAAATTTCATGTCATTAGCACCTCTAGTAATAAATTACTGAGAAAAATGGTGACGTGTTCAATACTTATTTTACCCGCTGTAAATTAAAAAGATGTAGGAAAGGCTGTATTTACGGGAACTTTAGGTGGGTTGAAATCCGTGTTGTAGACTCTGCCGCTTGCAATGTGAGTCCACCGAGAAGTCAGTCTTTCTTTGATGGTCTGGAAAGGCACGTCGAGGTTGATGACTGTGTCGATCACGTAGGCCTGATCCAGAGCTTCTGCCTGCGGCACGGTACGAGGAAATCCTGGAGGGGAAAGAAAGAAAGACAAGGCGAGCAAAATATAAAAAAGAAAAATGTTAAATGAAACATATCTTGTGTGCAATCTATTGGTGCTGAGATTATATGATAGGGAGGAGCCTCAGCTGCCGCCATTCTATTTTTTAGCTCTATTTATGTAAAATTAACTAAATCGTAGCTATTTTTGTGTTTGTTGCATTTCATTAAATAATACAGTATATCTTGATGGGTAAACTAAAAGTTAAGTAGTTGTAGATTTACATCAAATAAATATGTTCCGAGAGTTTCATTAAAATCTCTGCACTGTTTCATGATATACTTTGCTAAGAGACCAACAAACACACACACACACACACACGTGCAATTACTTTGTGACTGAAAACATGGTGAACCAAACCATCTGTTGAGTAGTTTATCTGACATCAGGGAGCAAACTGCAAACAGCCGCTCCCATGTTTTGAGACCTTGAACAGTGGAAGCTGATAAARTGTCCCTTTTAGAGTCAATTTACAAAAAAAAAAAAAACAAGTTCTCCTACCATCCAGCAGCCAGCCACTGTGGTCTATCCTCCTCAGGTTGCTCAGGATGATGCGGGACATGATGGCGTCAGGGACCAGCTGGCCCTGATCGATGCAGGACTTCATCAGCAGGCCCAGCTCTGAAAAACAAAAACAGGAAAAAGCAGGGTTGCCAGATCAGACCGACAGTTTCCAGCTTAAACACAACATAAAACTCGCCCAATTACAAAAGACAGCCCAAATCTTAATCTCCATCGAGACTTATGTTAAAGGCATAAAAGCATGTGTGTGCATGTAACTGTGTGTGTAAAATAAATATATACATTAGTCTGGTACATATCAGCTTTGTACCCAGCATATGTACTCTGTACTTATACCACCAAACACATTGGGGCTGCATTTTATGGAAGACGATAAGGGCCACTGGAAAAAAAAAAATCAAACTTTTATCTCAGAATTTTGAGAATAAAGTCAGTATCTTTTTATTTTTTTCAGTGATCCTAATCCTCGTCCATAGAATTATGTATTGCTTCTTTAGTGTTTTTGAGCAAATTAAAAGCTTATCTTCTTTAATTCTCCATTCTTTGTCACTGTATTTCATGTGTGATTTATTATTTAAGGGATACCTACCTATCATGGTCCTGAATGCTTTTTTGTCTTGTCAGTTAATAAATGTAACTTTGTAACCTCAAAAATAAAATCCAAAATAAAAATTTCTAATTTTTTTTTAAAAAAGTAAAAGTTTTTAGATTTGTGGTAGTTTATCATGTATAATACATATTGATTAAGATTTCTAACAAACTTGAACAAAAATACTTAGATGATTATTTTAGGAAAGTGTCAATGCAACACAGAATCATGGTGAACAAAGACCTGTTCGTAACTTTTAATTTTACAATTTTGAAACATCCATACCATTATGTGTCGTAGAACTTCTTCATATTGTTTACAGCTAAAAACTGACATTCACAGCTGCTGATACTTTACCCTAACTTCCACAAAATCTTTCTTTCTCAGTGTTTGTAAGCAGGAAATGTGCTAATCTCTCAATCCCAATAAGATTTGTAACAATCAATAGCCTTATTCTGGTGTAAATTTAATCATAGAAAACAACAGAGAAGGTCATGACGTTTCCGAATTCTTTGTATGATTTGTTAGAACAAACAAAGTCTGGAGGACAAAGAGTATTTTCTTAGAGAGCGGCTGACAAGGTAAACAAAATGACAGTCCAGTAGAAGCAAACACTGCGTAAGTTTAAATAGATTCCTGCAAATAAATCTATATTTAGTGAGGGGGAAAAAAATTATGTAACTTTTCAAAAATTTGAAATTACCTCCCCCTCACCCTACCCCTTTTTTTTGTTTTCCCATCTCACTTCCGCTTTAACTGGTTAAACTCCAGCTAAAAATAAGAAACGTCTTGCACAAACTACCTGACTTGGTTGTTAACCAGCTGCTGATACCAACAGGAAACAGTGCTGAAGGTCAAACTGCCTCTGACAGAGCAGGAACGCATCAAGGACTCAAGACAGCAGGCCGGATGAATAAATCTGAGTTTGAATACAAGGACACTGTGTGCAAAACTTAACCAGGAACGACTACTGGGAAAAGTCTTAAACTGCAACGCAAACTCAGAATGATTCATGAGAACTTTCAGGAAGAATCAAAGAGGTGAGGAGTCAGCAGTTCAAGTCAAAGGACCTGCTGGAGGGATTCAGTCAAATAGTACTGACTCAGAAAAACAACTAAAGCATAAAATATACTTACACTAGCATGAATATATTGATCTTTAACAAGTCTAAAATCAATGTATTTGTGCTGAGTACACAAATATGTTTAGTCACTTAGATGAGTTTAGTTGTGATGCAAAGACTATTAAAACTGAAGCTGAGAGTCATCCCCAACATGTACTTAGCTTAATGTTTCACAATATATAACAATAAAATAAGGATAAATTCCAAACATGTACCATCCGTACAAGGCTTCAGTCCTGTTAGAAACTTTCCACAGACGAGTTCCTCTGTCATGCAGCTTTTATAAACAGTTTCTTTAATCAGTAATCCTTTCTCTGAAGGAACAAAAGTTCACAGTTGTGGTTATCTTTACAGCTCTTTTAATCTTCAGCCAAGGTAACACTGAGGAGCAGCTTCAGCTGATCTCCTTCCAATCCTCGGCTAAATGTTTGCAGTAGAAACAATAAAAAGAAAACACGTACATTGCCAGCAGCCAATAAAATTCAAAAGAAGAAGAAGAAGAAGATTTAATGAGAGGAGACCTGGACTTTCATGAGTGGTGTGTCACAGCCAGATAAGAAATGTACAGGAGTGGTGCTCTTATCACAAAACGCAGAACCCCTTTTAGCTGATTTTTAATCTTTTACAAATGAAACCATTCACTGCAGTAATTACATTTTCTGCCAAAACTGCATCAATTTAAAAGAAGCTGAAACAACGTTAAAGATAAAAGAAGCAGAACAACAAACAAAAAGCTAAAAGTAACAAAACACTAGAATAATGTTCAGGCTAAAACCATCATGGCACCAGCTAAAGACTGAAAAGCTAAAGTGGCTAAAGGCGAGATTAAAGCTAAATGTAGCAAAGGCTAAATATAGATATGTAGTAAAAGACTAGGTAGAAGCTGAAAGCAGCAAAAGGCTAGATAAACATAATAGCTAAAAGTAGCAAAACGTTACCCAAAAGCAGAACAGGGTTAGCTTAAAGCTGCAAAAGGCTAGGTGTAGCAAAAAGCTAGCTAAAAGCAAAGCATCAAAAACTGGTCAAGAGTTAAAAAAATAGCAAATGGCTAGCTAACAGGAGTAGCTAAATGCTATTAGCAGAAGAAAAACTAGCTCAATCTAACAAATATCTTACAGCAAAGAGTAGCAAATAGATATTTTTAAAAAGGCTAAGCTTTTTATCTAAAATTAGCAAAAGACTACCTTATAGCTAAAAGTTGCAAAAGGCTCAAAGTTAAAAGCAGAGTAAAGCAGATTTCAAAGTGAACAATGTTTTTGAAGAAACTRAAGATATTTTATTGCGTCATGGTGAAAACATTTGTAAAGATTCATATTTTTTAAAGTTTAAACCCATAGTGCCATCTCTTGAGCTGTAGGGTAGCAGAACAAAGTCTGCAGAAAGAGTTTGATTCAAAAACAAAAGGTCCAGATAAATAAAGAGGAATCTCACATGCAGTCCTTCGTGGATTACTTTTGCTTTTGTTTTCTCACCTGTTTTTTCCTCGATGTTGGCTCTTAAAATGTCCCCACTGGAGATGTGTTGGAGTCCAAAAGTTTTAATAATGCGCCCGGACACGGTTCCTTTCCCGGATCCCGGAGGTCCCATGATGACAGCACGGATCAGTCTCTGCACAACCATCTCCAGTCGGCCGGCTGGTGTTTTCAGTTTCAGCTCAGATGCACCTCTCTTTCCTCCGGATCGGTAGAAAATGCCCCCCGGAACAGGTTACGTGAACAATGGGCGAGTCTTGGAGCAGTCACTTCAGCCCTTCGAGAGGAGGAAGAGGAGGGGAAGGAGGAGGAGAAAAATGAGAACCAGGCGATTCTACGCCAGCAGGGACCAAATGGAGATGCAGACCTCTGCAGATCCACCTGAAAAAGCCTTTTTTTTTTCATATGTTGAGAATAGCTTAATTAGACGTGCATGTATTGTATAACACCGTTATATAATTGGTCTACCGACGRAAAAAGCTCTGGCAAAGTTGATTAATCCCGTTCATCCTTTGAACAGGCAGCTTRGCAGGCAGTCTGATCTGAGCAACCAATATGTTTTGTGTTGAGATATTTTTTAAAGGCACAATATATTTGCAAATATTTGCTGATTTAAATATGATTTAAAAATAGAAGATACTTAAATATTTGCCTTAAGGCAGAGTGTAGCTTTAATTTGGTGGTGTGTAAATAGTTAGGCTACAAYCATTAGCCGTTTGTTTACATTTTTAATAATAGCCCTTTAAGGAGTCAAGCCACGCCCACTCAGTTTAATAGTTACACTCCATTTATCAATCGTGGCTGACAAACCGGCTGAAGGCGGAGTTTGTGCACCATTAAAAGCGGCGTGCCCATTTCAGTCCAGCTGCTTAGTTTTGATGCAAAAGTAAAATCTATAAAGTCAGTGAGTGGCATGATTTAACGTGACACCGCATCCCGCGTTTCCCTTCATTTAGAAGGAAATCTTCCTTTCARACAGTCCTCATTTCCAGCCAGTTAATCTTCCGGTGGACTTAAAAGAAGCGCTCCGACCGCTAGATTTTTGTTTACACTCCRTGAAGAAGACAGCCACGTTTACTCAGTTTTGCTGCCATCTAGTGTCTCAGGTTACAAATTACATTTTAACAATGAAAGTTTTTTTAAAATAAGATCTTGGGTTTTTTTTTTTACAGATGTATAAATCCAATTCCATTCATGACAAACAACATTTTTTTAAGTCCTTGATTTTGTAAAAACCTAAAACACTATCATTATTACTATTATATATAATTTGTACTCTTCTATAATTTCTTTTTAGATATTGTGGTATTTTTGTTGTAAATGTGTTTTTTGTAATCTGGCTTTATGGCTGTCTTGGATAGTAAATTAGTTGTTTTTTTTCGTTTATTTACGCTTTAATTAATTCAAAAACAGATGTGTCGCTAATGCGTTGTTGCAATAACAGCACTTTAGACCCTCCTGACTTGCCGTATTCGCGGCGCGCCTCCGTCTTTCTGCACAAACGCACGTGGACCTTTACGCCAGGCACAAACAACAATAACATGGCAAGTCACGGGCTCTCTTACGACGGCTGCAATTTCTTCAGACAGCGGCTGGTTTTGTCGACGCTCAGCGGGAAGCAYGTGAAGATTAAAAACATTCGGTCTAAGGACGACGACCCGGGGCTCCGAGGTGAGTTTCAGTTTCGCTCCGMGCGTGKCGTCGCAGTTAGCTCGGTGGCTAAYGGGCTAGCTGTTACGCAGTTGGGAGTGCTTTCATCAGGTGGGGAAATGATGGGATAGATGTGWGAATTAAAGGTAAATGTAACTATCAAATTATTCCAGTTTATGTCCTTTTCAACACTTGTCAAATTGTATTGATAAGAGCATTTAAAGAGATGTCTCTGACTTTACATTATTTTGTTTTGTTCGATTTTTGCATGTCTGAACACGACAGGCTACAGTTAGACAAATTTGACTAATTAAATTGTAGATGCTTTCAAATATGTCATTTGAATGTTTATCTCCAGATTTTGAGGCCAGCTTCATCAGGCTTCTCGACAAAGTGACCAATGGTTCCAGGATAGAGATTAACCAAACTGGTGAGTGGTTATTAAAAGTTTTATATCCYTAAACTCTCGGTCATTCGTTGTAATGAGTAAGGAGTCTCCATTGTGCATCACTAATGGTGCGTAATTTATCAGTATTAAAGTTCTGGTCATTGGGACCTTTTTATTTATTTTTTAGCTGGATGTTTACTGCAGCAGACTTGATTCAAAGCTGATGAGCAGATCCGTTTATTTTAATTAGAGAAACATCTAAAACATGCAGAGTAAGGTTTTACCTGGAGCAGCATTGAGGAAACTCGTTAATTTAAAATAAATAGATGTGTGCAAACGATCTTTATTGGGACGCATGTTTCTGATTTAGCCTGTAAAGTTGAGCCCAATGTTTCTTCATTACAAAGATTATTGCCAGAGGTTAAAGACAGAAACTTACCTAATTACTAATCAAATAAACAATCATTCCACAATTATCTGKATACACCTGATACTGTTAGACTGATTTTAATGTCTGTTTTTGTATCTGTCTTTACTAGGTACTGTATTATTTTACCAGCCAGGCCTGCTGTATGGAGGGTCTATTGAACACGACTGTAACCCACAGCGCTCAGTCGGATATTATCTAGAGGCGCTGCTCATGCTGGCTCCTTTCATGAAGATGTCTCTGAAGGCAACTCTCAGGGGAGTTACTAACGACCCCACAGATCCAACGGTATGTATGAATAAAATCCCTCCCTGTTGAGCTGTTGCTGTGTGATTGGTTGTTTGTCAATAAGCAATTGAGCAGGTGGACTTAATAAAGTGGCTGCTGAGTGTATAAACCCAGCTGTGTTCTGGTGTCCTCTTCGTGATCCTAATTTTGTCTTATTGTTTATTTTCCTGTTTTGTTTCACCGGTTGTCATGACAGTCTAGCCTCTCACAGTGCATCTGAGCTGCATTGTTTCTGTCCGTGATCTGCATGGGACAGAGCTGTTGTCTTATGTTGTTGTGATGATGTATTTATTTTGTTGGCTTTTGTGCTGGTATATTTTCTTCCATCTGCAGAAACAGGAGCTTGTGTCAGGATTTATTCGCTCTATGTTTTGCAGGTCGACCTGTTGAAGTCCACGGCACTCCCTCTGATGAAAAGGTTTGGTGTAGACGGAGAAGGTTTTGACCTGAAGGTGAGGACTCGGTGCTAATCCGTCAACAGCTGTGGTTTAAAGATGCATTATCGTTTGGTGCTGGCACTTGAATAAATCGGTGTCTGTTTTCGTTGCTGCTCCCTCAGGTGGTGAAGAGAGGAATGGCGCCTGGTGGAGGTGGAGAAGTTGTTTTTACGTGTCCTGTGTGCAGGACGGTCAAGCCCCTCCAGCTTACTGAGCCTGGCAAGATCAAGAGGATCAGAGGTGTGGCGTATCCTTTTCAAGCTTGTTCAAAAAAAATTATTTCTACTGAAAATCCTCCTCACAAGCCTCTTAAAGGGGGGTGGGGTATTATGCAACATCGACTTTTATGATCTTCATCTTGTTATGTCATTCTCTAATCAAAAACATACCCAGAGTGTTGCTTTGACTCATTCATGCATGTTTGAGAAATCCTTGAATCTCCTGTGGTAACCACGTGGAGCTGCCTAAACACTTGCTGGTACAAAGCTCCGCCTATTTACACAAAGCTCCAGTCTGCAGTCGAGCTCCCGCCCACAGAGCACCTCTCCTCGAAGCTTTGTTGTGAAGATGTTCTGAAGTGGGAGTGTTGGGAACATTAGGAGGTTCTTAAAGAGACAGATACATAATCCC
>NW_013952422.1:3143624-3150017 GCF_001266775.1 Austrofundulus limnaeus
CACCCACCCTTTAAAAAGCCAGTATATCTGCAAACACAGTGAAGGAAAATAAAACGTTATGTTAATGGATGGAAATAAAATTCCTCTGGTTTGTGCTTCTTTCATCTAAAAGTCATAGTCATTCATTTATTTGAGTTTTTTAAAATCTTCCTTGACATTGTAAACTCAGATATTCGGTACGAGTTTCACCTCAGATGGGCAACAGGATCGTGGAATCGGCCAGGAGCATCCTCAACCAGTTCCTCCCAGACATCTACATTTACACGGACCACATGAAAGGAGCCAACTCAGGAAAGTAGGTACCTCTGTGTTCAGTTCAGCTGCTACGTTCTGGCAAATTTTAAGCTTTAGTCCTTTCAATACTTTACTATGAGACATTATTTCAATGTTTTTTTTTTTAACTGCAGGTCTCCTGGTTTTGGTCTAACATTGGTAGCAGAAACACTGAACGGCTGCTTCCTCGGTGCAGAAATGTCTTCCACGCCGCAGGGGCAGGGAGACCCCATACTGCCTGAGGACCTCGGCAAAAATTGTGCCAAACTGCTTTTGGAAGAGGTGTATCGGGTAAGCACCCTCACTCAGTCGAGATTTAAAAAAATCTTTAYAAATACCTGCAATACACGATCAGAAAACATAATCTCTCCACATATGCTGCCCTTGTTTACACACATTCCCTGGTAATGACCCATGTCTGCGGATCAGCTGAGAAACTGCTTGTTGGTAGCGTGACATCGCAGAGATCAGCTGGAAAAGTTTTTCATTTTGATTCAGATTGTATTTAGCTTAATCTCTAAGCTTGTGGTCAAATCAAACACCGGTTCTCTTTTTGTTTTGCTTTTTACATCACTGAAGTCTCATTTTATTCTACATTTATTCCACACTGCTGTGAGATTATTAGGTCTGTGCAGTACATCAAAAAAAGCAGCATCACTGCAGTATAATTACATGTGTCAATATAAAATAATCAATCAAAGTCATAAGTTATTTCTTAAGTGCAATGCATTTGTGCTCGATAATTGTATCATCACGCTTCATGCCCTGATTTAAATGATCGTGGCTGAACTGCTGAATGGGGTTGGGCGTTATTGGCACAAAAGAAAAAAAAATCACGATTAATTGTGGTATTAAACYTATGACGATTARTCCCCTGGAGTTCCTGGACAYTTGCATGCCCTTGTCATATGACCAATTTAAATCATTCTAGTGGGAAAGATTTGCTCTCTGTAAAAATCTGTTTTACATTATGTTAAAAGTACATTGTGTTAAAAGTACAGACTTCAGGCTATACATCAACTTTTAAATTGTGTTGATAGACTAAGTAAAACTGTAGTTCTGATAAATTACAGAACRATTTTTTAATGTTCATCATATTTGAAGCGTAGAGGAGCACCGAGCGGACTGACMGGGGAAATCTTCAGTCAGTCTGTCTGGTGGCATTAATCATATTAATCATCAAGGGCCAAACAATGATGATTAATTGCACACAATACGATTTTGCCCAACCCTTCTGCTAAAGCACACAAAAAGTAATTTTAAGATGGTGTGAGGAAAATTAGGGAACAGCTCTGTTATAAGTCAAATGTCCGTTGCTTTAATTCAGACTTGAACAGTTTCATATCTGGGTGTGTTTTCTGCTGACAAATTGATGAGTCAGCATTAAAACAGATTTAATAAGTAAGGAATTCATGAATGGAGACATTTTTACCCCGGGCAAAAAAAAGGGCTTCACAAAATGATTTAATATACCTCATTTTTCAGTTGTGTACTGTCCCTGTATTAACCATAAACGAACATGGTTGTTAGTACACACACACCCACCCCGATCTGCTCACACAGGTAAAATAACCTGGACAGAACACGTACAATGAGGTTCTGTGTCTTCAGTCTGTTTCCACATGGCTGTTGGACTCAGCCCGCCATCATCCGAGCCATGTGAGTCCAGTTAGCTGGTCAGGGTAGTGCTGATTAACTCTGAAAGAAGAATATTGTTGATTCGTCCTCTTAACTCCAAGCAGCAGAGTGCTGAGCTAACCACTCTGTTTGCTGCCTTGTGGGCTGGTAAGTGCAAAAGTCTTTCCACTTCATTTGTTTTGGCTTTGAATTAAAAAACAAAACAAGAAAGCTGCTCCATGAGCATGTAAATTATTTAGACGAGTTGGACCACTCGGTATTTGAATAACGGCTTTTTAACTTAAGAAAACCAGCAGGTAGAGCTACAGGAGCTGAGAGAAGAATCGTTAAGTCACAAAGCAGAAAGATGGGTGACTCTTGAACTGGAAAAGTTTTTGTTGTATCTAGAGAGAAGTTTTCTGGATTTGTGTTTAAGGTCATGGATGATTGGTGCTCAGTGTCTGTTTGTTTTATGGTTAATCAGTACAGCCTGTTTGTAGTGAGCCACAGATGCACCACAAACGTTTTTATAAGCAGCGTCATCCCAGCCGGAGACGATGTAAGTGCTGCACTCTGACAGTTTTTACTCCAATATTGTTTTATTGTCAGTGCTAAGCTAGTGCATAAAATAAATATGTATTTATTTATTATCTCTCCTTTTGGCAGTTAGTTGTTTTTATGTTACATGGTTTGATCGTTTTTGGTGATTTAATTCTTTAAAAGCCTGAAGATGTTTCCTTGGCTTCCTTTTCCCTCTCTCTGGCTGTTAGAAAACAGATCGTCTTTCGCTCAGAGGATTTAAGGGACTTTTCCACAAGTTTTTTTTTTGTTTTCTATAGTGTCTGTTGGCCTCTTGGGACATTTTAACTGTGTCTGAAAGGCAGGATGTGAAAGTGGCAGTTATGTATTAAACTATAATGTTGTGGTTTAGTTTGTTGAGAAATGGCTCGTTCAGTTGATTGTAGGGAGTTTTGGATTTTCTGATCTCGTGGAGGAAATAAGGTAACTTTGTTTTTGAAGTCGAACATTATAGTTATATTTTATTACTAAAATGCTGTGTAATATTTTAAACTGGGTTTAAAACATGTTTTAAACCCAGTTTAAAATATTACACAGCATTTTAGTAATAAAATATAACTATAATGTTCGACTTCAAAAACAAAGTTACCTTATTTCCTCCACGAGATCAGAAAATCCAAAACTCCCTACAATCAACTGAACGAGCCATTTCTCAACAAACTAAACCACAACATTATAGTTTAATACATAACTGCCACTTTCACATCCTGCCTTTCAGACACAGTTAAAATGTCCCAAGAGGCCAACAGACACTATAGAAAACAAAAAAAAAACTTGTGGAAAAGTCCCTTAAATCCTCTGAGCGAAAGACGATCTGTTTTCTAACAGCCAGAGAGAGGGAAAAGGAAGCCAAGGAAACATCTTCAGGCTTTTAAAGAATTAAATCACCAAAAACGATCAAACCATGTAACATAAAAACAACTAACTGCCAAAAGGAGAGATAATAAATAAATACATATTTATTTTATGCACTAGCTTAGCACTGACAATAAAACAATATTGGAGTAAAAACTGTCAGAGTGCAGCACTTACATCGTCTCCGGCTGGGATGACGCTGCTTATAAAAACGTTTGTGGTGCATCTGTGGCTCACTACAAACAGGCTGTACTGATTAACCATAAAACAAACAGACACTGAGCACCAATCATCCATGACCTTAAACACAAATCCAGAAAACTTCTCTCTAGATACAACAAAAACTTTTCCAGTTCAAGAGTCACCCATCTTTCTGCTTTGTGACTTAACGATTCTTCTCTCAGCTCCTGTAGCTCTACCTGCTGGTTTTCTTAAGTTAAAAAGCCGTTATTCAAATACCGAGTGGTCCAACTCGTCTAAATAATTTACATGCTCATGGAGCAGCTTTCTTGTTTTGTTTTTTAATTCAAAGCCAAAACAAATGAAGTGGAAAGACTTTTGCACTTACCAGCCCACAAGGCAGCAAACAGAGTGGTTAGCTCAGCACTCTGCTGCTTGGAGTTAAGAGGACGAATCAACAATATTCTTCTTTCAGAGTTAATCAGCACTACCCTGACCAGCTAACTGGACTCACATGGCTCGGATGATGGCGGGCTGAGTCCAACAGCCATGTGGAAACAGACTGAAGACACAGAACCTCATTGTACGTGTTCTGTCCAGGTTATTTTACCTGTGTGAGCAGATCGGGGTGGGTGTGTGTGTACTAACAACCATGTTCGTTTATGGTTAATACAGGGACAGTACACAACTGAAAAATGAGGTATATTAAATCATTTTGTGAAGCCCTTTTTTTTGCCCGGGGTAAAAATGTCTCCATTCATGAATTCCTTACTTATTAAATCTGTTTTAATGCTGACTCATCAATTTGTCAGCAGAAAACACACCCAGATATGAAACTGTTCAAGTCTGAATTAAAGCAACGGACATTTGACTTATAACAGAGCTGTTCCCTAATTTTCCTCACACCATCTTAAAATTACTTTTTGTGTGCTTTAGCAGAAGGGTTGGGCAAAATCGTATTGTGTGCAATTAATCATCATTGTTTGGCCCTTGATGATTAATATGATTAATGCCACCAGACAGACTGACTGAAGATTTCCCCNAGTCAAAGGGTTAATTTCCTTTTGAACATTTCTCCCTCTGTGACGCACTTTGCTGTTTTTGTTGCTGAAAAACWCGGTCCTTCTCCTTCTCTGCTTGTCGTAGGGCGGCTGTGTGGATTCGTCCAATCAGAGCCTGGCGGTGCTCTTGATGACCCTTGGACAACAGGATGTGTCCAAGGTTCTGCTCGGACCACTCTCACCGTACACGTAAGCCACAATTTAGTGTCTGATAGGGAACACCTTGAACTTTACAGACTTGAGGATGGTGGAAGGTGATGAACGCTTCGTTAGTCTTCTGCTTGTTCTCATTTTGCAGCTGGTGGATTTTAATGTAAAACTCTGAAAGGTGATGATATGCATTAATAATTTTCTTCACTTAAAACCGTTTAAATGGAATTATTTGTTATAACTCTTGTGTTTCAGAGTAAATCTGTTTCTATAAAATGAAAATATCAATGGGTTGTTTATGCAGCAAATTATTTTTATTTATATGTTTAAACATGTGCAATTTTAAAAGGTTGATATATTTGGGGGGGTTTGGAGGTTTGTCTTATTTCTTTCTTGTGACCAGCTTGAGTGTTTGATTACATCGACACTGTGGCATTTAATTGCATACGTTTAAAATGCAGTTGAAGTGTTTTTAACTGTAAGGAAATTACTAAATTAGAAGAAATCAACATAAATGAAATGAGCGTAAAGTTTTACAGGAAAGAACGACCTATGAACTGTCCATTTTCAGCTATCATGGTACCGGTGCTGTGTCCCTGTCAAGTACAGTACTATGATAACTGAAGATTGGCAGTGCCATCACAAAACACTCCTCCTATATCTTCAAGTAATGGTAAAAATATTATGTGATGTATTGATTTAAAAAATAAACTTCATAAGACCAGTTTTTTGCTTGTATATTTCTGAGTACACGCAGAAGTAAAGTTTATTGTCTTATTTAATGGCAGATTAAATTTATTGTCGCATCGACACCTTCCTGAAATAATCATTTAAAGATTATCAGGCTTTTGCTCTCTGTCTCCACAGGATCGAGTTCCTGAGACACATTAAGGATTTCTTCCAGCTGATGTTCAAGATCGAGGTCCAGAAGCCTACAGAGGACGAGAGGAAAGGCGGAGATAAAGTTCTCCTGACAGGTGTTGGGGTTGGGTATAGCAATTTAAACAAAACTGTTAAATAAAAAAAAATTGTCTAATCTTTTTGGTCTTTTTGTTGAAACCAAAATTTAAAATAAATTATTTTGTTCTGGTAATGTTCTGTTATGAAACTATATTTTCAGAAGAAAAGCAAAACAAACAGTTCAGTCACAACTGTGCCTACATGCAGTATCTATAAAAAGTTGAAATCCACATTTTAAGTCATGATGTTGTAAAAATCAGCTGGTTCTGGGTCCCATCTCCACGGTTTAACTTCACAGCTTCAGTCTTGACCACACAGCCTCTTCAGGACTTCACCGTAGTTACCAGACACTTCAGACTGCGTTTAGAGACGGAGAGAAGCAGAAAATCAGCTTAGAAATCTGAACAAAATGCTTTCACTCTGCTGTTCAATTAGCCTCTCGTTGAAAAGTGTTTCTAATCAGTCAACATTTTTATCTAAAATCTTTCAAAATACTTTTTTTTATCCCTACAAGTCAGTTTTCTTCCTGTGCATCTTTGTCTTTGTTTTGTCTCATTATGAGCCATTTTAATGTTTTTCTTTTAAAGCATCTCTTTAGTTATTTAATGCAGACTCTGTCCTTATTCCATTTTTTTCAGTGCTGTAAAGTACCACAAAGTGGTACTTGAGTAAAAGTACAAGTATCTTACCAAAAATGACTTTGGTAAAAGTTAAAGTC
>NW_013952422.1:3150571-3164168 GCF_001266775.1 Austrofundulus limnaeus
TTTTTATCCTGGAACTATTCAAATCATTGAATTTGTTCAGCTAATTTCAGCACTCTTATGTTAGCAGAAATGGTTATTTTTCCTCATTAAATGGAATCCTGGTCCTCGTGCACTGACCTCTAACTGGGAGTAGAGCGAACATCCAWACAGCTTCTTGTACTCTGCTCTGATGTCCAATAAATCGACCTCAGATCGACTGACGATAATCCTCGTCAGAATGGACTCTGTGGTTCCTGCGCCCTGGAAAATGATCAGATTATTCAGATTAAATTACACGATTACACGTTTTCCAGCCACTGAGAGCTTTTTCTTACAGTTTAACTGCGTACAGTCGTGTTACTGAGGTACTGACAGTCGAAATAACAAAAACGTGGCTTAACATTCCTTWCCACATGACTGCTGACCTGTGCAGTCGGATGTGGACCGAGGCCTGTGAATTAACTGAACAATATGTGGATTTTATTTGTTAGCTGCTAGTTTGGGGCTGCTTCATGACAAATGATTCATTTTACCTTCATGCTCTTGTGAAGCCTCTCAGCCAGGTATGCAGGAGTGTTCTTCACACACTTGACTAGGCAGAGAAATACGACAATGAGTCTCAGAAAAATCAATTTAAGACGTATGATTGAATAAAAAACAACACAGAGCTTGTTTTTCTTACCCACAGCCACTAAGAGTTCCTCCAGGTTTCCAGACATCTCACTTTCGATGCTTTCCTGCAGAGTTTTCTTGCTAATGGTTTTGTACTCCACAAGAGCTGCCCAAAACAATTAGAACAAATTATTGCAAAATCTGCTTCAACACACCTGATTTATTAATTTAATTATCTCTTAAGTTCTGCAGAAATGAATTAATCGCCTATTCATTCAAATCAAGTGTGTTGGAGCAGACAGGACAGTGATGCTCAAAGACCAGCTTGGACGCCCTTGCTTTAGGTGCTAATGCACCCCCATGCCATCAGAGAGGCAGGCATTTGTGTGCTGAACACAAGCCAGATGGTCCCTCCCCTCTTTAGTACAGAAGATTGATCATCTTTGCCTAAAAATAAATACAAAAGTTGAACTCACTCTGCCGAAGCTGCGGGACACTCCTGTGGCAAAGGATGTCGATGAACTTCTGCTCATCGGTTCCCCACTTCTTCTCTCCTGCTTCGTACAACGCCTGTGTGCCATAAATATACACACAGGAAAACAAGCCAGAATGTAGTCAAATTAATATTTAAGCAACAACAACACAAGCCATAAAAAAATAGACATTAATCGACCGCATCATTTATTTAAATGTGAAAGAAAAAAAAAGACCTTTGCGTCAGCTTTAGCTTTGGCAGCGTCCACGTTGGTGCTCTCGTCTCGCTTTCCCTGTGAAGATGAGAACAAAAATTCATTTTAATTCCTGTTGACGCTGCCCTGTTCAACTATCAGTCACAAAAAAATAACACTGATAGGTCCTCAAAGATGTCCTCATTAGATGGTAACATAATTATGTGTACTGTGAATGTCTGTGGGTTTTTTAAGTCGTGACCCAGTTTGGACTAGTCCAGTGGCCTTGTTCAGTCAGTTATGTTTTTAAAGATATGTTAGCTGGTTAGACCTTTTGGCATTTCATCTCCTGCTACACATTTGCATCCAGTTTTGAGGAATGCTGCATCACAGCATTGTTTCCTTTTGAACGCACACTACCTCAGCCAAGATGAGCAGAGCTTTGCCGTAGTCTCCAGACACCTCCGACTTCAGATCATGGACCAGCTGTCTTCCAGTTTCTACAGTAAAGCAGAACAACACACTGAGCTTCACTGCAAGCGGCAATTTCTCAAGAAATTTAGCAGCACTGTCGGTTATTTCATAACAGTTGCTGCTGTTATGTGAAGTTTTTTTTTTTTTTTTTTTTTTTTAGAATGGGAGCCGTTTACCTTCCAGGTAGACGTCAGAAAAGGCCTTGATCTGTTTGTTGGATCTGGAAGCAAAGATTTCTGTCAGGGTAGACTCGGTGGTCCCTGCACCCTGGATGTGGAGGATAAGTTACAAAGTGTAACTAAAGTATAATTTATTGTTTTTTTACTTACTCAAAAATCCAACAATAATGCATTATTTTTGCCTGCTAAACGTACCCAACTTTCTGAGAGACTGAAATTTGTTTTTGCGTTATTTGTGAGCCATAATCATTAAAATTACAAGTAATGATAGGTTTTATTATTTCACTCTACATGTAATGAAACTATAATGTACAAGTTCCACTTTCTGAACTGACAAAAAAATGTAACTTTCACAATGTTCACATTTTTTGTGCTGCAGCTGTAATGTCCTTCATAGAACACTTGGGTTTTAGTTTTTTGTAATGTTTAGCCAGACACCTTCAAACCCTCCTGCTGCCTTTAGGTCAAAATGACCTACGAGGTCTCAGTGGTTCACTGACCCAAGGGCAGCAGGAGGGTTAAATGAGACATAGGATGCTTTTAAATCCTCTTTTTTCTCATTTAAATCCTTCAGTTTGGGGTCTATATCAGTGGAACTGCTACGCTTTGGTCTGAATTCTTCCTTATTTTCTGCTCCTGACCTTCAGAGGAGCAGGACGTGCTTTTCGCTCTCTCTGTCAATGTCAACCAAAAGATGGATTCGCTCCCACCCCCATCACCCGTGTTGGACCCGGCCGTGGAACTCAATTTGGCTGAGGAGGATGAAAATCTGAACTCTAGCTAACTGAGTGGAGACAATAACATCATGTGACTCTGGACTCTGGATGGGCCCAGGGTTGGGCCTAGCACGGACCACCCCCCTCTCCCTCAACGTCACCTACTCCTATGAACCCGTCCCATTTTACCTCCCCTTTATGTGTCATCTGACCTAAGCCCCCCCAGGCTGTCTTGCTGTATCGCAGGTTTAACTCAATTTTCCGTTTGTGTATTTCAAGCTGTTGGTAGCGCAACTGTTTGCTGCATGACCTGCTTCACCTGTTCCCCCATGTTTGTCTTGTACGTCTTCTTGAATGGGTGTTTCTTAACCGCCCCCTCCCCACTTCCCTGAATGTACAGCACCTTGTGAATTTATTTCTGTGAAAGGCGCTATATAAATAAAACTTTACTTACTTATTTATTGTAACTCAACAAGCCCCTGCTTCGCACCACGCCCCCTCCAGCTTCCAGAGAGGTTCATTCTAGTTTTTTACAGCTAGATAGCGGCGCAGAAACTTTTCATTTACACATGAATTAAAAGTTGTCAACATTGGAAGACTTGTCCATCCAGCCTTACATGTTGGAGCCAGAGGAGAATGAAGACGATCAACATAACATAAAGATGTTTACACAGCACCAGGAGAGACTAAATTCAACTTTAGAGACTGCAAGGACACAACTAAATGTATTTAAGGGTAAAAAGTATGTGGATTTTGCACGATAWGTCCCCTGTACAAAACAAAAACCTTACTAAAAATCTTGACCCTGACGCACCTGAAGACCAGTCTTTCTTTAGTCTCACCTTTGTGGCCTTCATAACTTCATGACAGTCGAAGGCAGCAAGAGGCGTTGCCAAAGCCAACAGCACGTCCTCGAAGTCTCCATGGGTGTCGCCCTCCAGGTCAGCGACCAATTTCTAATGGAGAAGTTCCAAAATAAAACAATTTGAAAACTCTCACTTTAGGTTGAGTTTTTGTCTTTCATAATGATTTAATAAAAAGTCCCGTCATGTACCCTTCCTGTGGYTTTCTCATAAGCTCTGGCAATGAGCTGACGCTGAGCATCGTTCCTTTGGGTCAGAACCTCAATCAGGGTCTTCTCTGTTGTACCTGTAAAGACAAAAAGTGATCTAGTCTAGTAAAGTAGGGTTGACTAATTGTTAATGCCAAGATTTTAATAAAACTGTGCTGTTTGTTTTGAGATGATGCCCAGGTGGACATTAATAATACAGTAATAATAATAATAAAAATAATGTTTTTAATTAACTCACCGAGACCCTCTATGGCCTTCCTAAGAGCAGCAACATCTTCCTCCACTTTGAAACCTGCCTTCTCCTTCACAGTTCCTCTGGTGTTAGGCTGCAAAAATAATCATCCACTCAGTCATGGTCAAAACTAACATTTACACCAGAATAAAAAGTCAAATAGAAGAACCTACTGTCACAGTCAGAGAGGAGGGGGAGTCTAAGAGCAGCTCCAAGTCATCCTGAAACACATCAAAATGTGCTTCAATTATTCACAGTATTAAAATCTGGTGTGAAAATGTGTTTATTTTCTCAAAGAGACTCACCCAAGCAGACATCTTTGCAGAACAGAAGGCTTAAAACTACAAAAAGAGGAGGAAACATAAAATATCAGCAATTTTACTGCTCCAGTTTTCGTTGAGCTGCTCATATACTCGACTGATTAGGGATTTGTGAGCAAATCTTGGGAAAAATGTCACATATCCTGATTTTCTATAGAACTACGTCATGGGGAAGAAAAGAAAAAAACATGGACGAATCCAATCTGGGAAAACAACTCACGCATCTTAACTAAACAAAACATGGAGAACAGGCGGATAAGAGCGATAAAAATCAGAAAACAACATTTGTTCCTACCTGGAAGAGAAGATCGGTCGTTTGGAAAGAGAAATTTACAGCGAACAKAAACTGCCACACCTTTCAGACAAGTTGAGGAAGAAAAACGCCCATTTAGGAGGCAGGAGGAGGCTGGATCATCAAAACTCCTCCTCATTGATGAGGAGCAGCTCTGAGCTGTCAGAAAGGCATTTTTCTCTAAAATATTTATAAACTACAAGCTCATTTTTAAACTTACAAAACTCAGTTTTAACAGA
Source organism: Austrofundulus limnaeus (assembly GCF_001266775.1). Taxonomy (NCBI): domain Eukaryota; kingdom Metazoa; phylum Chordata; class Actinopteri; order Cyprinodontiformes; family Rivulidae; genus Austrofundulus; species Austrofundulus limnaeus. Next base: position 3,155,355 of record NW_013952422.1, read on the forward strand.
GTTTAGAAAGTGCAGAGAAGAAGCGTCGTTTCAATGTCTCTTTCAGAATAAAAGCATGAAAAGATAATCCTTTCATGATTCAGTTGTTTTAATTTTGTTTCTAGTTTTTTTTATTAATCTGATATCCATAAATTTATTACAAATTTGACCTAATTTTTCAATTTGAAAATTAGAAGACTTTAACTTTCACTTGGTCCAATCTAATGATGTTTGTTCTCAGGGCAGGGACACGGATATGAGTCAGAGAGGAGGAGAGGAAGGAAATGTAGAAATATTTTTCATTGATCTTATCTTTCCACTTCATTACTGACATGATGTGGTCATTTTAAACACGTCACGTTCTGCTTCTAGGGAACCAGCACGGTGTGTACAAAAATCAAAACACTAGTATCCAAGTCAAAACTATGCAAATTGCATGGTTAGTTCTTGATGTCAAGCCCTGTGCTATCATGTTTGTTATCATACAACACCATTAGTAATAATCACATTCTTTCGAGGAAAGGGACAAGATGCAGTCCTAATCACCAGGAGCATCATTGAAGACAACGTAGATAACAGTTTTAATTTATTTGCTCGCAAATAAATTAAATCCAAGCCAAAATTGGACAAGGGCGACATCTGGTGGCCAAATTAAAACATGCAGGTAGACAATTAAATTCAATCACATTTATTTAACCAGATGAAACCCATTGAGACCAAGATATATTTTCCAAGGGTAACCTGGCCAAGAGGTCAGCATCACGCGTCATAAAACAATAATAAAAAAACAGTTTACAATTAAGAGTATTACAATGTTATACAGGTGTAACGTGGTTCGAACAGTGAATGATTTCAAGGTTCTAGGCAGTGAAAATTACTTATAATCTGAGAGTTTATTGGGCATTTCTTTGCCATAAAACTAATAAACTACCTATTGTAATAAAAAAGTTATGTGGAAAGCAGTTTTAAATATTAAAAGCTTCCATTTTAACTGATTTATGTTTCACCATATATTAGTTATTATCTGGTGTATGAGATAATACATATTTTATAAAGATGTATAGGTTGGTGGTAAACGTAATAGTTTGTGATATTTGCCATAAAAACAAACACTTTGGCAAGCCATTTTAGTATGAAATCGGTTTCGTCTGACTATCTGTAATCACATTCTAGATGTTTAAAAATGAGTTTTGGCTACGAACAACTACATTTTGACTATCCTAAATGGTAGTTTAAGATATCTAACATTCTGTCTAGTCATAATTCCAATTTAAGATATCTTAAAAATAAATTATGACTAGTCAATATGTAATTAAAGATATCTCAAATAGATATTTTGACTAGTCAAAATATAATTAGAGCTATTTTAAATAATGAATATGACTAGTCAATTTCAGAAATCTGGACCATTAGCGTCGTGAATAATTTTATACTAAAACGGCTTGCCATACACATCAAGCATGTGACCACTGCTCGTTACGTCACGTTAATAACTAAGAGTTTCGTCCCTCAGTCAAATCTGTAAAGGTATTTTCTCTACTTCTAAGTAATAAAYAACGACGACAGTGATGGTCTATTACCACAAATATGGAGCTAATACAAAATTAGAATATCTTAGATTCAACTCATTGAACAAACAATAAGAAAAAGGAGATAAAGCTGTCTAAGAGAAAACATTTTACGTGGCGAKTTTTGCCTGTAAGACAAACTGAGGGTTAAAATAGTCCCGCGTCCCGCCCCGGCAGGAGTGYACCGTCTGTTGTTTGACAGCTGAGCACCCGACAGGCTTGTCGGCATCGTGTTGTTGTCTATTTACTTGTTTGGATGGACGTTACATGGCAAGGGAAGCACTTATACCTTGTTCAGAATTATTTTTTTCCCCCAGCACATTATTTCTTTACGAGTTAGCTTGTTTGCTAACTAGCATAGCTAGCCTGAAAAGACACTCCCAGCAGCTGTAGCCCCACCGTCTCACTCCTTTTCAACGTCGTGTTTTATTAGCAGCTTCCTTAAATTACATAGGTGTGTTTTTTTTTCTAGCTACTCCTTTTTTTCTGGTCAGTTGTCTTTGCTTTACAAGTGAGCAGACGTTAGCAGTCAGTTGTAGCTTTTTTTCCTCCATTGTTTACATGGATTCCCTTCATCTGAAGGGGTTTGTTGTCGTGATGTGGTCCTAACAAGACTGGATAGAACAGAAGAAAAACAGAGTTGGAAWATGGAAATGGGTAGGTAACCAAAGCTGTGCCATGTCTGTGCCAACAAGTGGATAAGCTGGGCTCCAAATATCAGCTGAGCGGTTTGACTTTAGTGTGGGCGGTTTGGACGCGGAGCCAGGGGGGYTTATTGGTTCCCTTTAATCTTATGTAAGACTCCACGAGGAGACTTAAACCTCTTTGGGAACTGGGCCACTCATCTGGTAYCACCATGATCCTGGAGACCCTTCTGATTATTAACAGTCTCCTCGGCTGTGGAGGCTGTCAGGAGAGCCACAGCATGACCCTGGAGGAGAAGACCAACATCAGGTGAAGTTTGTTCAAAACAAACACAACATATGTGTAATTATCTGTGACTGTGTGTTTCAAATTGCACAAATTTCTTCTTGAATATTTGAATATTTGCTTCCCAGGCACCAGATTGTTGAAATGTTTGACCACGCATATGGAAATTACATGGTAAGGTTGTCTTTGTGAAGATTATGGCTATATATATATTTTTTTAGTTGCTTCATTCCACAGAGGAAGATGAGTCAACAACTGTTTAGATGAAAGGATACTATTAGTGGTCCTGTGTGTCATAGATATAGACATTATAATAATTAAAGGGGACAAAATATCACACAAATTCCAATTTTTTGCCTGTTAAATACATTTTGTTGTGTAATTAGAGTCTCTAAGAGTGCAGAAAAGTCTAATTTAGTCTCTGTTCTGCGTAGATATATTCTGTTTGGGTCGTATTTTTCAACTCCTTCAGTTTTCCCTATTTTCTATAACATTTTCTGATCTACTATGTCACAGTGTTTGCAACAGAACGTCTAAATAAGGTGTGGACTTACTAACTACAATTTGTATTTCATTCTCCTCTGATTCTGGGTCAGATTTAGGCTGCATAAAAAATGTTACCATGCTAGTTTCTTTCATCTGTTTTCTATAGATGACAAATTATGATTACATGAAACAGTCCAGTTAATGTGTAATAACTGCCGTTGCAGAAACATGCCTACCCGGCAGATGAGCTGATGCCTCTGAGTTGCAAAGGAAGAGTGCGTGGACAAGAGCCAAACAGAGGGGACATAGACGACTCCTTGGGGAAGTAAGAAGTTCGTGCAGTGAAACATCTAGCAAGGTTTTCGTGAAGCAATTTAATTAGTTTTATATGAGCTCAAATTAAAGCCACATGCACGTATTTATTAACAGTGTGTTCTCAAGAACAGTTTGGCAGGTCACTTTAGCATCACTTTGTGCTCTGTACAATGACAATAAAGGTCTAATCTAATCTAATTATGTTATCAAAATAACAWTTTAAATGTGTTACGGCTTCTGGCAGATAGGAATGTTCTATTTTGATTACTGACACCAAAACATTTCCGATTAATTTTTTTTTTCCTGAAGGTTTTCTCTCACTCTAATTGACACACTTGATACCCTGGTGGTGAGTCCATATTTCCATATTTTGCTAGCATAAGAAAAATTTGTTCCAGTTTGTTTGTCTCACCAGACTGTAATTATTATTATTATTATTATTATTATTATTATTATTATTATTATTATTACCTGGTAATTAAAAATTTCTTGCCACACATGTGTGTCCAGGTGTTAAACAAGCTTGATGAGTTTGAGGATGCGGTGAGGAAGACTGTGAGGGACGTCCGCTTTGACAACGACGTGGTGGTGTCGGTGTTCGAGACCAACATCAGAGTTTTAGGGTATGAAGCGCACATTTACATTTTCGGTGCATTCAGTTGATTTGATTGCGTAGCTGCATTTTTACTGAGTGGATGTTTTGATTAAAATAATGTTGTTGTTTTTTCCAGTGGGCTGCTGGGGGGTCATGTTATGGCTGACCTGCTAAGGCAGCGTGGGGAGAGGATGCAGTGGTATCGTGATGAGCTTCTACAGATGGCCACAGAGCTGGGCCATCGATTACTTCCTGCCTTCAACACGACCAGTGGCCTTCCCTACCCTAAGGTAGTCTTTAAATATATATGGAGATGGAGCTAAATGTTTGTTGCGAAAGGATTGATTGTATTTTCCTCCTGTTTAGAGCTYATCGTATACGTGTTTTGTTCGTTAGGTGAATCTGCGGTACGGCGTATTCAACCCACTTTCACGCACAGGCACTGAGTCAGACACCTGCACAGCGTGTGCCGGGACAATGATCCTGGAGTTTGCTGCTCTCAGCAGACTGTCGGGTCAGTCTGTGTTTGAGGTATTTACCTTCCTCTAAGCAGAGTTTTTCTCTGTGTTTATTATGGGCTTCAGTGTGTGTAGTTACTGAGGTGTGAGATGAGTTTACTCTGCTGTAGAAAGAACAACTTTTTATAACAAAATGAATACGGCATGGATTTTTAACCACAAAAAAAATACATTTTAAATATATTTTGTTTTATAAACATTTTACAGGAACATGCGAGGAAGACTCTGGACGTCCTCTGGGAGAAGAGACAAAAAGGAAGTGACTTGGTGGGGACTGTCATCAATATCCACAATGGAGAATGGATCCGGAGAGGTAAAGAAGCTGTCAGTAAAGACAGGAGATAACCGCTGATGATGGGACTGATTAGTTTTCCCTTTTTTTGTTTGCAGATAGTGGAGTTGGCGCTGGAATCGACTCGTACTACGAATACCTGATGAAGGCCTACATTCTTTTAGGAGATAATGTTTTTCTACAGAGGTTCAATATTGTGAGTCATTCTAACATTTTGGTCTCGGCTTTATTTATTTATTTTTACTAACTGCGTTATCGTTTGTGCACACTTGGTCATTTTATGTTGCGGACCTTTGAGCCGAGAACACTTCTCAATAATTCTGATGCKTTTTTCATGTTAACAGCACTACAGTGCCATTATGAAATACATCAGTCAGCCTCCCCTGCTGCTCAACGTACACATGCACAACCCTACTATGAGTGTTCGCAGCTGGATGGACTCCCTGCTCGCATTCTTCCCTGGGTTACAGGTCAGGTGCACTGTTTATTGAGATGCACTCCATTAATCAAAATGAAGCTCTTGTTTAATAAAGTGTCATTTAATCATTGTTTAAATAGGTTTTGACAGGAGACCTGAAACCAGCTATTGAAACTCACGAGATGCTTTACCAAGTCACTAAACAGCACAAATTCCTTCCAGAGGTAAAGAATCTTATCAATTTCTGCCTTATTTAAAGGGGGTATTATGCAAAATCAACGTTTCTTGAGCTTTATATCCTGCTATAATGTCCCTCATCAATAATATACCCAGAGTGTTGCTTTGACTCATTCATGCACGTTTGAGAAATCCTGGAATCTCCTGTAGCCATTTGGAGCTGCCTAAACTCTTGCAAACAAAGCTCCGCCTATTTACACAAAGCTCCTCCCTGGAGCTCAGTCTGCAGCCGAGTTCCCGCCCCCTCCCCACACAGCTTGTAATACCAACTCCTTCTCAGTCCAGTCCTTTTCAGATTAAAAAATGCCTTCATCCAGGAAGCGTATGCCTTGGAGGCTACCCTCTTGCAACGCTCCTATGAAACGTTGTAAACGGCATGAAGCAGTGTTGTGATGATGTGCTGAAGTGGGAGTGTCAGAAACGGTAGGAGGTTCTTAAAGAGACAGAGGGGAGGCCAAAGATATATACAGCATTTTACAGCCGATTGTGGTAAAGAATTGAATTATGTGCTTAGAAAATGCTTAATAATTTAATGCCGTATAGGAGGGAAAGATGAAATATTTGTCATTAAGTTTCTTTTATTGGTTTTTAAATGTCTTAATGGTCTTGCGCCATCATATCTTGCGGAGTTGCTATTACCTGATGAAGCGCCGTGGACCCTAAGGTTCTCTGGCACTGGACTATTAACAGTTCCAAGAGTCAGAACACACACAGAGAGAGGCTTCTTTTCAGTATTACGACCCTCGTCTGTGGAATGGTTTGCCTGAGAACCTGAGGGCTGCAGAGAATGTTGTTGTTTTTAAGAGTCAGCTTAAGACCCGTCTTTTAWACTGCGTTTCCTGAACTGGATCATTTCTGTTCAGTGTACACATTTTCCATGTGATTTTTTTTATTTCATGTTGGGGAAGTAATGGTATTGTTTGTTTTTATATTGTGGATTTATTGTTGGTAATTTTGCACAGCACCTTGAGCTGCTGGGTGCTTTATAAATAAATAAAACTTAAACCAAACTTTTTAAAACTTATAACAACAAAGGCTGACATCATATTTGTTATGAAATCAGTCTTTGTATTATATGATTTTATACAATCCTTCAATTTATTAGTGGTTAAAGTCATGTTATGCAGAGTCAAAGAACAGCTTTGACACATATGTCCTTCTGTTTTTGTAAATCTGTTCATCAATTTTCCTGCAGGCTTTTACCACAGAGTTCAGAGTTCATTGGGGCCAACACCTACTGAGACCAGAGTTTGCAGAAAGCACCTACTACCTCTTCAAGGTACAAAACATCCCAGTTAAAATGGAGCATCTCTCATCGTAAACATCTTCAGAAACGGTTTAATCTAATAAACGAAGTTGCTCTTCTCCTACCACACGTACAAAGCATCTTTCTCACCATACTGATGAGATCGTTTTTAAGATATTGATGTGAGCTTGGGTTTTGATATGTTCAGGCCACCGGTGACCCGTACTACCTCAGAGTGGGACAATCCATTGTGGAGAAACTCAACGCCTATGCCAGGGTGCCTTGTGGGTTTGCTGCTGTCCAAGATGTCCGCACCGGGACCCATGAAGACAGGTTAGTGTGTGAGACAAACTGCTAAAAACACACATTTCTTTAGCTGAGAAAACAAAATCTTATCTGTCTATTTTGCGTTTACACGTGTGTGTTTGTTTTTGGACAGGATGGACTCCTTCTTTCTGGCTGAGATGTTTAAATACTTGTACTTGATGTTTTCGGAGAAGAGCCAGCTGCCGATTGATATCGACGACTACGTCTTCACCACAGAGGCTCACCTTCTGCCCGTGTCCCTGTCCATCACTCAGACCCCCGTTCAGCCCAACGTCACAGTAAACAAACATGCGCTTCACGTACAATGCACCCTGCTTAAAAACACAAACGGACAGACAAAATGTTAGCAAAGTATTTATGTACTTGTACTTCAGGAGGCGGCCCCTGCTGCTCAAGATGACGACCTGTTTACGCACTCCTGTCCCAGCACAGAGACGTTGTTCCCCAACAACCCCTCGTTTGCCAAAACCATCAGGGACGGCTACAAGTACCTCACTGGGGTGGGACGGGCCTTCAACTCTTTACCTGTCAGGTGGGACTGGTTCTAAAAACACGCTAATAATCTTTGCCTTACTTAACGCTTCATTTGTAGCAAATATTGCGTTTAATGCTTCACAGGGAAATCGAACTGCCGCTTCATGATAACAGCATGGAGTCTGTGGAGTTTCTGAAGAGCATGGGCATCTCRCTCACCTCTCTGAAAGAGATGACTGTAGGAGATGCCAAAAAGGTGCTTTTAGATATTTGTACTCTCCTTGTGTTACTGTGCATTACACAAACTTTGTTAACAACATCCAAGATCTGAGCCAAAYTCCTTTTCTTCCTGTTTTGATAATTACTGTCTAACATTTGAGGACAAGAGATATGAAGTTTATCATAAAATGGGGGAGAGGAAACATTATTAAGCAGTGGCATAAAAGCAAAGTTTAATTTAATAAACTTTAGGACAAGTTAATGAATGCACTTCTTTAAATTTGGCATGTTGGGAAATAATGGACTCAAATTATTYTTTACGATCTTGTCTGGCCGAATCACCGACAGGAACAGAAAGGCGTGTTTCGGGTGAAGCTTGTCGCAGAAGTCAGACAGACGCCGGAGGAGGAGGAGGAGGAGGTGGTGCCTCACGCTGTCCAGCTCATTTCCCCTCCGTTTCTGGGTCGGACAGTCCTCGCTGCAGGACCGGCGAAGTTCGGAATGGACCTCACCAAGCAGGAGCACGGGGTGAGATTCAACACAGCACTGACACCAAAGATTAGGAAGATCTAAGATAAAATTAAAAATTCTTATAACAGGATTTTTTTTTAATTACACAAATGGTTTCTGTTTCTAATTCTTTTTGTCCTATTTTCTGAAACATGCCGTCATTTCACAAACTTTCATCTCAAGCAAACATAAAAACAAACTGCTGTTCCACAGGTGAAGGGCAGAATAGTGAAAGCGTCCCCCTTTAATGCATGCGGGCCGGTGGAAAATGCAGCGGAGCTGAAAGACTGCGTCGCTCTGGCACTACGAGGGGACTGCATGTTTGCTGTAAAAGCTCGATGGTTGCAACACGCAGGAGCCATAGGAGTCATCTTTATCGGTGAGARCTGTGGTTATTATCTCTCGCTGTCAGTAATGGCAGGAAATAATGTAATTACCTCTGTGTGTGTACTTGTATTTGTTACCTTTTAGGACCGTTTCTGGAGTACACACCTACCTTGTCAGGACCAGTAGTCCTTATAGGGACCAAAGACCGGTCCTAATGTTCTGGAACTCCATTCTTGGATGGGGGGTTAGGCTTAGGGCTAAGTTTAGGCTTACGTATGTACTGGGGTCATTAGGTTTAGGGCAGGGGTCTGCAACCTGCGGCTCTGGGGCCACATGTGGCTCTTTGGTCCCTCTGCAGTGGCTCTTTGAAAAT
>NW_013952422.1:3164732-3171294 GCF_001266775.1 Austrofundulus limnaeus
TAATACATTTTTTAGTTTTATAATGTCACCTCCACTGACCGTAAAGGTTCCCGAAAAGACCTTGAAAAAAAAAAAGGCCCACGGACCAGCAGTGGATAATCTCAGTTGTAGCTTGTTTTGCAGCTCCGAACACATTTTATTAGTGAGACGAGGAGCACAAAGGGCTCTTTTGATCGTAAAGGTTGCAAACCCCTGGTTTAGAGTGAGGGGTCAGGTTTAGGCTGTAGAAACTAGTGGAAATGAATGGAAGTCAATGTACAGTCCTGATAAGGATAGAAATACAAACGTGTGTGTGTGTGTGAGTGTCTAGTAAAATATCTTGTGAACCACTTGGCTAATTTTATTGGAAATCTCATAAAGCAATCACTGGATGTGCATCTACAACTAATAAATTTCCAGAGTCAGCCCAGTTTAAAATGGTTACTGCAGCTAATCAACCTTTTAATTTAATACACAGTTGTTGCTGTTATTCATTCAGTTTTATAAATATTGGGCTAAATTTTGGTTTGGTATTAGATGAGAGTGATTCCTAACACATTTTCTGAGCATCAACAAAAAAACAAAAGATTATTATTATTTTGCATTCAAGGTGGTATYCACTCCTTCAAGGAATGCTTGTTTTTAATTGACAGTAACTTAAAAAAATGGCGCTCAGGCTTACTGATATCTGGACCTCATAGCAATAAAATCATCTCAAACGTCTTCTGCAGATCATCGCGAGGGAAGTAACAGTGAGGAGACCCCCCTCTTTCAGATGGTTGGAGATGGCGACTCCACCGATGACATCACGCTGCCTTTAGTCTTTCTGTTCAGCCGTGAGGGGGCCGTGCTCACCGCTGCACTGGAGGAGCATCACAATGTGGATGTGCTGCTGCTTCCACAAGACAGGCAGCTTGGACACGGTGAGGACCAGGAGAAACATTATTGAGTTCTTCCAAAAAAAAAAAAAAAAAACATTTTGTACGCTCGTGAAAATGTTTAAATCTGTGAACGACCCCTTACCGGATTTCCTTATAATTATGCTTTTTATTTTTATTTTTTCATTGTCCAGATAAAACACAAAAACCCATCAGTATGAACATTAAACTCCGCCTGGCGGAGGAGGGGGAGCTGGAGGAAACGGCAGCAGGTGGACCAACCTTAGAGTTTGTTTTGGAGGGCGAGGACGAGTTCAGAGAACAACAACAGGTCTGCTCACGAGCAGCAACGGAGGGCAGAACTGAACCGTGTTCAGCGGACTCGGCACAAAGCTTGAACTCTAAAACAGAACCAGACGCACATCCTTGACCCTCTGCGCTTCGTGTCCCAACACTGGTTTTTTTAGCAGCATGTGGCCTGGATCACAGTCCTGCAGCACATCTGAACATCCTGCATGTTTACAGCTAAAGAACAGGAGTCCCACCTACATTCATTCTCATCCTGAGACTGAAGAGGGATCCATACTTATGAGACATTCTGAAGGGATTTATTTTATTTTTTGTTTGTTTTTGGCTTCATGAGACCAAACTAAGCTTTAAAAGGCCAAAAAAAAAAATCCAGAAGGGTAAGTTGCTGCTACCTGAACATGGTGAATTTATTTTCACCTCACTCTGGAGGGAAGCCCCACAAAATTATGCAACTAATTTTGTTTTTGATCTAGACTGCACCGTTTCACTTTAATAAGTACTGCAGCGGACTACCACCTGGCCAGCAGGTGGTGGTAGCTGCCATTATTTCTTAGCAGCGTAATCTCAGTGGATGAAGGGAATAAACTGGGGCTAATTTAGAACGTTCATTTTGAACTACTTAAAAACTTCAGGGATTATAAGTATGAATGCAGATTGAGAGTTTGAAACCACTAAAAAATTGTTGGTGTGAGTGTGTTTTGCATTTAGTTATTTTATTATTTAAGTCCGAGTGTGTGTGTGTACGTGTTTCTGCTACAGAGTGAGGACCGTCCATGTGTTTTTACTCAACAAATTGAGGTCATTTTCCCAGTCCTCACTTTGTTTTTGCAGTTCTACTACGCTCTAACTAGTTAGGTTTAGAGGTATGATAAATTAAGCTTCAGTTAAGGTTAATTTTAGGGAAAATGTCTGGGTTAGGCATAAATTCAGTTACGTAAACAAATGGAAATCAATACGATTTCCTCAGTTTGAGGGAAGTACAAGGATGTGTGTGTGTGAGTGTGAGTGTGAGTGTGTGAGTGTGTGTGTGAGGTCTAGAATATAAAATTCAATCATAAGATTAAATTGGTTGGGGTTAATAGGTTGTTTTTTTTAACACATACTGTAAATCACAGGTTAGTTGAAATAATCTATTTAATTAAAAACTTAGTTCAAAAGAAATCTAAAAGTTTTCTTTCTTTATTGAAGCAGATACGTAGGGTTCTGGTTCTTTAAATGTTCAGCTGCTCTGCAGTTTTTGCTGCTGCTTTAAAAATTGAAACTGATTCAAACAAAAATAACCAATCATGTCACTTTTTGTTTCAACTCATTTTATGGTTATTTACCATCACATTTACTTTGAATATGCTGTTTATTTCTACCCCAAAATAAATCAAATAATCAGATGTTATAATTTTTCAGAGTGAATCTAGTGTTTTGATAAGAACGTTGTTGCGAAGATAGAAATGAGTGTTTTCCTGGATGCAATTTGATTTTCATGCACTTATTGTCTGTTTCTTGTATCACTTCATTTTCAACTGTTTTCACAATTAATCTAAGGAAAAACATGTCAGTTTCTGTTGCCTTTATCTGCTCTCACCTGTGGGTTGCCTGATTACTTTGTTTCCCTGTTACACCTGGAAATAAGCATTAAGAAAAAAATTTTTGTGCCAGAAAATGTTCTCATTTTTTGTGGACCATTTTCTAATGGTGCTGATCTGATATTCCAGTAGGTCTTAATTCAAAATGTTTTATATTTTGTTAGGCCTAAAAATCAGCCAAGTTGTATACCTCAGGTTCGTGTTTGTTGTATTTCACTCTGATAAAAAGATCATGAAGAAGAAATGGATGATTTTGTTTGATATTTATCTTATTTATTATTATTGTGGTCAAATGTTTATCTGTGGCAGACCTCTATGAGGGTTTGGGAAACAAGCAGATGCAGTTAATGAATTTGAAAATGATCATTTTCACCTCTTTTGCCATTTTTTTGTACTTGAGTAATTTTTATTACAAGCTGTAGTAATGATTGCCTTCATTTTTTAAAAACAAACCATTTAGGTATCTAAAAGGTTGGGGGGGTGTATCTTGAATAGACAACTTTTTTACATTTGTATAACAATTTTAACTGATTTCTGGTCATTTAGGAAACTATTTAAAAATAATTTGTGAAACTGAAAAAAGCATACAAGTTACTGATAGCATTTTAACTTTTCCCCCTCTTCACTTTTTTTCTCTAAAAAAATGAAACCACACAAAAATGTTTAATTGTTTTAGAATGAGTATACCTGTACTGTGAAATGATCTAAAAATGTTTTGTGTAAAAACTGGAGATAACAGGATGCTCATATCTTCATTTAGTCGATCGTAGTGACTATTTCTGTCAGAGGGACATGACCTAAAAACAGTAAATGATGAYGCTGATTATGTCAGTGAAACTGCTGAGAAATGACAAAACAGCTTCACTGCATTTGAAATGATTCATCATGAAAACCATTTTCTGTCTCTTAGACATTGCCTCACAAGCTTTTTTATGTAAYTGGTTTTATCAAACCAAAGACACATTTTAAAAGCAATTAAAGGCATATTTAAGTTTTAGTCAGCAGAATAAAATATATGTGGTTTATTCAAATATTTTATTTTTTAATAAGTGTTCAAATGTTCAATTATCCACCAAAAATCTGGGACTGTAAAAGAGATGAGCACACAAGTATCATTAGTCACCTGATGTTTCTGTGTTATATTTACACACTAAATAAGAACTTCATGATTTTAGAGCATGTTAGTCAGACAAAGAAAACACCTTTCATTTACAACAAATCATATTTTATAGAGCTCTTCTTAMACAAATGTGACAGGAGTATTGTGCATAAAATTTTACAATTGGTGTCATTTTGCAAATTATTACAACAATCATAATATTACTAATAAATATCTATTTATTTGTTTAGGCTTTGAGTTACCTGAACAACAAAATGTTGAATGAAAACTACAAAACTAGGCTATATTTTTGAAAAACAGAAAGATGAAACTTAATGGCTCCTTCACAGAAAAAAAAGGTTTGTTGACCTTGTTTTGAACTTTTCTCACTAGTCTCACCTTGTATATGGAAGACAGAATACAAATGAATGAATGAATGAATGAATGAATGAATGAATGAATGAATGAATGAATGAATGAATGAATGAACTGTTAAAAAAGTACAATAATTTCCAGTTGATTTCCCACGTCATGTTCACCACACTGGTTTCTTACGTCACGACGTAACCCTTTCCGTTCCTTGATCTCCGGTAAACTGTTGCCTTCAGGTGCTGTGGTAACGTGTCAGTAAAACAGTAACGCACATTTGTGACAGCATTGGATAACATGAAAATGGTGGAAATTTCAGTGGAAGCTTTACTTATATTCATAAAATTAACAAGTTTTTGTCATCCCACGGTTTAATTTTCAACAATGGCTATACGCGTTTTCTTACAATACATAATCAGTGATTCTAATATTTGTTGTAATATTTTTACACTTTGCTTTGATAGCCTAATAAAGTGGTTTAAGCAGAAAATAACGTGGACCATGTTGAGTTTTCCGAGGCGGCCCTGAAGGCAGCATCTCAAACACATCACCTTCTCCTCCTCCTCGAGCTCCTCCGACTATCTTTAGCTTTGTCACGGATTACTGTACGCAGTGAGCAGACGGGCATCCCGGTGCTCAGCTTCAAGCCGTGTGTACGTTTCCCCGGAGCGCCTTCACTTTACAAAACAAAAATCCAAGAAGAATAAAACACTAAAGTGATGGGGGAATGACAGCAACAACCGCCCTCGTCTTCGGCTCTCCCTCAACGAGAACACCCCAGGATGCTGCCGCTCTCCGGTCCGCGGTGCGGACACCAGCGGCGGGCCTTGGCGCAGCTGCTGTTCGCCGCCGTGCTGCTCTGTGTCGCCCGTGTCAGCGCTAGCCTCCCAGGTAAACTCACAAACACGGACTAATATAAGCCAAGCGGGATAAGTTATCCCGGATATTTTTGTGTGGTTTAAAAACACGAAACTTGTCAGTTCCGTCGTCGTCGGGTCACCTGTCGCCAATGAACGGGTGAGCTCGTGACAATTAAGCTTTTTGGCCTTTTATCGCTTTTATTGTTATCGTTTATTTGTTTATTTGCTTACAAAACGGCTGTGTGTGACTTACCCTGATATTTAAACCTCTATTTTGATGAAGAAGAAAAAAAATAAACAAGAAATTTCCTTCCTGAGCCCACTGAACCTTTTTCCTTAATGTTACACATCYAATCTAGGGAGTAGAAGTTATTTATAACTAGATTAAATAAATATTCATTGCAATAATGTTTTTTTTTTGTCAGAGAAAATAATGTACAAGCCCAGTTCCAATGAAGTAGGAATGCCATTTTAAAGAAATAAAAACAATACAATGATCTTTCAACCAATGTTCAATTGAAGACACTACAAAGACAATATAATTAATGTTTATAATGTTTTAATGTAATGTTTGAATTTGATGCCTTCAACAGAAAAAAAGACAGGGGCAACTAAAGACTGGAATGCTCAAAAAACACCTGTTTGGCGCATTCCACGGGTGAACAGGTTAATTAAAATAAGTGTCATGATTGGGTTTAAAAGGAGCATCCCCGAAAGGCTCAGTCAGTCACAAGCAAGCATATTACCACATAGACTCAAGAGCATGGTTTGTCTACATCTACAAGAGGAAGTTAAAACTCTACCATGCAAAGCCAAAGCCAGACCTCAACAAAACCTAGAAACGCTGCTGGTTTCTCTGAGCCCGAGCTCATCTGAGGCGGACTGACACGAAGTGGAAAAGTGTCCTGTGGTCTGATCAGTCTACGTTTCTGGATCAAAGAGGAAAAGGACTGTCTGGATCGTTATCAGCACAAAGTACAAAATCCAGCATCTCTGATGGTATGGAGGTGTATTAGTGCCCACGGCATGTGTAACTTGCACATCTGTGAAGGCACCAATAATCCTGAAAGGTACGTACGGGTTTTGGAGCCATCCAAGCAACGTCTTTTTCAAAGACGTCCCTGCTTATTTCAGCAAGACKATGTCRAGCCACATTCTGCACCTGTTACAACAGCATGATGACTTTGTAGTAAAAGAGTGCGGGTACTAGACTGGCCTGCCTGCAGTCCAGACCTGTCTCCCATTGAAAATGTGTGGGGCGTTATGAAGCACAAAATATGACAACGGAAACCCCGGACTGTTGAGCAACTGAAGTTGTTCATCAAGCAAGAATAGAAAAGAATTCCACCAACAAAGCTTCAACCATTAGTGTCCTCAGTTCCCAAACACTTACTGAGTGTTGTTAAACTGATGTAACACTGTGGTAAACATGACTCTGTCCCAGCTTTTTTTTTGGAACAAGTTGCAGAGCATCAAATTCAAAATGAG
>NW_013952422.1:3172457-3217798 GCF_001266775.1 Austrofundulus limnaeus
TGGCATGTTCGTACGAACCCTTTGTACGAACAAAAGTAAGAGAAATTTAGGATAAGAATACAAACATGTTCTTGCATGAGGCCCATTGTCTCAACTTCATTGGAATTGAGGTTATATTTCTTGTCTTTAAAAGAAGTAAACTGAAAACAGCAGATTGTCCCATTTAATGTTTAGCTTTTATCAGACTCACACACAGCCTTCGCACCAAACGTTTAGTGACGCAATGATTTGTGTGAATATTTCTTTTTCTGACAACTGTACATCCAGCCACAATCACTCACTTGAATCTCAGAAATCTGAAAGCCCTGATGTAAAATGTGTGGGTTCATTTCACAGAAGCACACTAATACTGAAAGAAAAAGGCGSTGATACAGAACTTCTGCTCTATTTTTTTTCTTTATTAAATCATCATATCGGATGTCCCGTACGTCACAGCTCTTCCACCACAGATGTGTTGTTGACTTTTTTTATTGCCTGAGTTGATTGAAAATGAAAACTTTTCTGATATTCAAAAACAAGAAAGTTGAATTCAAGGAAGTTATTTGCAGTGTTACAACAGTTGTGACCCGCTGCCGAAGGCAAGAGGTGCTAATGTTTTTTTGTTTGCGTCTGTTCTATTGTGTTAGCTTATTGGTCGTTTATCAAAGTATCTCATGAATCAGGAGGAAAGCCTTGAAAAAATCCTTTCAGACACCAAATTATTGTTCAAGGTATGGTGTTTTTGTGCGTCTTCCAACATGTCCGTAGACGTAAAAACAGCTTTGAGATCATGGGTTTTGTGAAAAGATGAAGAATCAACGTTGTGTATTTTCAGAGAATATGTTTGCTCTCATTTACAGCCAAAGGCTTTGGTTTGTTTTTCAACATGACAACTGTTACAGTCGATTGCAGCTTGTTCGTAGCAGTGTGTGGCAGTTTGTCATGTGGGTTATTGTTCCCATATGTCGTGTGAAAATCACTTCTGAAATATTTCTAATCCAGTATGAAATGAATATTTTTAAACATGAGAAATGCTACTGCAGTACTAGGATCAACCACATGTTCTTGGTTTAAAAAAGGTTATTTGATGCATCCAGATAGGAAGGAAGAGTTCAGTGACATAGATACACTGTGTAAAAATAATTACGTGGTTGATTAATCAAAAACAGACTTATCATGTGTAAATATGCCAACAAGTTCTCACTGAACACAGAGTTCTAGTGATGGAAGTTATCCAAAATCTCCATTTAAGCAATTGATAGCATAAACTGTGCCAAACGTGCTGGCCGAGCTACTCATTAATTAAACATGCGGGGTTTGTTGCATACTGCAGCAGAGACTGTGACTAACTTTCACAGAAAATATATTTCATCTGCATGATTTTGCTGCTTTAATGTTAGCAGCTCATTTTGAAAAGCGTCGTCACTCCTTGACGTGCCAGCTAAGTTTGGTTCCTGTCATGCTGCCACGTTTCTCGTTCAGAATACCCACTCAGGATTGGTGGGATGATTACTCAGTGAGCCCTCTGCCTGTGGCTTTTTCCTCCGTCAAGATTAAGCTTTAATAATGACTCGTGTCTTCATGGTCACACTCTGTCTCTCCCGTCTCCCCCACACACACACCGCTAGTCTTCGTCACCTTTAATAGTCTGCAGTGTTTTTGTGTCGTCGTGGAGGGAAAGGTCAGGTTGGATGATGCACACTTGCTGCCAGGGGACAYGAAAACCATTAGGGAAATAGCTTTAATATATCAACACGTTTTAATGCAGCYAAAACATGYATCGGATRAGTTAAGGTTTCACTGGGTAAAATTAAAGTATGGCTTTTTTCTTGGGACACATAGAAGATTTTGTGAAATACATTCACCCAGACTAGGGTTGGGCATAATCGTATTGTGTGCAATTAATCGTCAGAAGAACATTAATCGATTAATTTTTGGCACTTGACGATTAATACGATTAATGCCACCAGGCAGAGTCTGCTCAGTGTGCCTCTCCGCTTAATATGATGAACCTTTAAAAAAAAAGGTTCTGTAATTTATTTATCTATCAACACAATTTCAAAATTGATGTGTAGCCTGAAGTCTGTAATTTTGACACAATTTGGAACCGATTTTTACAAAGAGCAAATCTTTCCCACTAAACTGGTCATGTGACTTGGACACATTTTGTTTTATTTGTGTTTGTTGAAGCACTTTGTGATCTCTATCTTGAAATGTGCTATATAAATAAAGTTTTACTTACTTATTTACTTACATAAGGGTGTCCAGGGACTCCAGGGCATTAATCGTCAAATTAATSGTTATCGGCTAAATACCACAATTAATCGTGATTAATTTTTTTGCCAATATTGCCCAACCCTATACTCAACCGCCATAAAATGGTAATGGGACTCCAAGACAATGGTCTGTGTGATGGCTGCGGCATTGAATCAGAGACCTCTTACTTCGCACTACTTAGGCCAATGCTTGGCTCTGAGTAGTCTAAGGGAAAGAATTCTTGGAGACCCCTTTGTGGATCCCGAGAAGCTTAGAACACTGAGGGTTTCTAACCTGGTGTCCTTCATCCGAGGGACAAAAAGGWTWGRTTRAAGCCCAGTATCTTTTGGGGAGAGCAATGGGCCCACTTATGAGGCCCCCGCTCACCTAGGTTGTACCCATCCCCAATTACCAATACCAATACCAATACTTATTTACTTACATAAGGGTGTCCAGGGGCTCCAGGGCATTAATCGTCAAATTAATCGTTATTGGC
This sequence comes from Austrofundulus limnaeus, assembly GCF_001266775.1. Taxonomy (NCBI): domain Eukaryota; kingdom Metazoa; phylum Chordata; class Actinopteri; order Cyprinodontiformes; family Rivulidae; genus Austrofundulus; species Austrofundulus limnaeus. The sequence goes on from NW_013952422.1 coordinate 3,175,189, forward strand.
TAAACACCACAATTAATCGTGATTAGTTTTTTGCCAATATTGCCCAACCCTAACCCAGACCTGACCTCCGAAGGGCTTTGAAAGAAAACTTATCAGCTTTAAAAAAAATGAGGAGCAAAGTAGTCCATTAACTGTAGTCCAAAACTGTCCAAAGAATCTGATATGAAGTTTAAAAAGGGGATTCTTGTATCTTTACAGGTACACTAGCCAACTTTATGTGTACTTATTTGTGTTTTTAACATCATTAGTATTAATTTACTGTATACGGTCTTTCCAAGAAAGAGATAACAGGCACCTCATTCTGGTTTCAAAATAGTTCTGTTCTGCACTTTTTCTGATCTTGGATTTTACACGATTTTACTCAACTGATTTAAAGATTATGCCTGTGGTTTCCCACTTTGGTACCTAAATTACATAACAGCCAAACCAGAAGATTTTTGAGAATTACACTAATGCTAGTGCTAGGTTTGTTGCCTTTAAATAAAAATATTGTTTTTATTCTTCTTCAGATTTTTTTTATATTTTATTTGTATTATCAGTTACTAGGTGATTCCAGGAAATGAAAAAGGTTCATATCGATCCCATCATGTGTTGAAAACGCAGAAAAGAGGAAGCGCTTCGTTTCTGTGTCAGTAGGTTTCAGTGCACCAGTTCACATGCCACATCCTTACCAAGAATGTCAGCAACTGATTCACATCATTAAAAAAAGTAATAATATTCAAGAGAGACAATTAAATCAGAACTGTTAGTAGTGCCTCATCTAAATACCACAGCATAAGCTTATAAGGTTAAAGCTGTTTTAATGTATTCTATGGCATTGCACTTTTTTATTCAATGTATATTTTACTGAACCTGCCAAAAATATGACTAATGTTCCTGCCCTATTCAAACATGACCATGAAAAAAAGAACATTCGTCAGAGTTTGAGCTTTAGTTTTCCTCTGTCTGTTCAGCTCCATTCATCGACAACAACATGATTATTGTTCACTGTGCAATGACTCAAAAGTTACTGGAACAAAAAATAAATAAACAAGTAGAGATATATTAAGGCTTCTAGTCTCTCCTCGTTCTCCCGCAAGCTCACATTCCGTTGTGCTAGAAGACATATTTTTTAATTTATTTACTTCCTTTTCACCTTTACTTACACAACKACCATGTATTTCCTGCCTCTCAGTTCCATCTAGTCCAGTGTGGTTTTTCTTTTCTTTCTTTCTTTTTTTTTTTTTTTTTTTTTTTTTTGGGTGTGCAGGCTTACTTGTGTTTTAACAGGTGCAAAGTCACGCACTTCTTTCCACGAAACATTTATATATAGGAATTCATTGCATCAGATTGTGGTGAGAACCGTTCACCTGCCTCATACCTTTATCCAGGTTCCACAAGTTGTTTTAGTTTGTTTTTCAGAAAATTTTAAAGTGCCAAAAACTAAAGAAGRAAAAAACTTGAGTCAACAGCATTTTCCATTTTGATGACTGAGCAGTTATCTTTGTGAGAATAAAACATGGAAACATTTAGTTTAATTTGCTGGTGTGTCTCAGCTGGTTTGACTACACAAAGTTAAGGATCAAGGAATCCATCCAAGGTGCACAAGCTGTGCAAATATTTGTTACATAGTCCTAATTCTTCTCAGTCTTGGCTTCCAGGTTATCTTATTAAATGATCACAGTTGTTATGGTAAATGGTTGAACTAGTTTTTCAAACTCCAGTATTTAGAGTGTTTCAAATGTAGCAACCTTGTTATGAAAATAATCAGTTTTACAATGAAAATACGTTGGAAGTAAAATGCTTTTTCTGACTTGGTTAAAATAAAAAAAAATCGCATCACTAAAACTAGAAGAAATGGATATAAAATGAGGCAACAAAACAAAAGACAAAAACAAACAGAACGGGTTTTAGGACAGACCCTTGAGGTACCCCATAACCCAGTTTAGGGATGGAGGAGACGTAATAAGTGTGACGGAAAAGTTTTTTTTAGCCTTATGAGTTTATAAAAACTATCAGAGTTGAGCTCCTGATTCTGACCCAAGATAATTTGACACAGAGAATGCTGTGATAAACACTGATATAAAATCTACCCATCAACAGTGGTAGTATTCATAAATAAAGTGGCTGCAATGACTTTCTCTAGATTTTTGGAGCAAATGATAAAGAGCAACAATCCCGTCCGAACACCTTATTTATGAATCGCATAACAAATTGTTTATATTTATTTCTTTATAATAACTCCCGGTTACATAAGATGTGAACATCTTTTAGTTCCTCCCATAGAATATTTCATAGCTTGCTCCTGTTTAATTCAATAATTTGATGTTTGCATTTTGTAATTTGAGATTTAGCTATGGTGGATAATTATCAGCACAGAAACAAAGAGCTTGTTCATGACATCCAAAGCACTCATGATTCGAGTGGAAACATTGTTTTATGAAGCCAAGGGCACTAAGCAGAGCTCTTAAATGTTTCCACTTGATTTGGAGTGTTTGGCTGACTTCCTGTCTATCTGAGGGTCAGGAAACAGACACAATGGGAGTGTATAAGCCTTCATGCCTACCAGTTTCCTTCTCCTAAATCTTTCCCCCACATCTACAAACAAAAGTCACACAAGTGCAAATGGGTTGTTTGTTTTGTTGTATTTGTAAAGCAGCTTGAAGGGGCACAACTGGCAACATGAAACTGCATATGTTTGTTATGTGTGTTGGTCTGAGAATGTGGGTGTTTAGCAGGCTGTGTGAAAATGTTTGGCTTTCTTTTTTTTTTCCTGGCAAATCTCCTGCTTCACACAACCTGGCAACAGCTGCAGCAGATGGTTGGTAAAGTCATTTTTCTCGGACTAAATTCTGAGTCGCTGAGTTGCATAATGTGTTCTCTCTCCTCTGGCTTAGCAGAGACCAGATGCCCTGACGTGCTGCAGGGTTTATTTTATATTTTGCCTTTAATAAAAATAAGTTGATCTATATCTGCTGATGGTGTGTCGTTCCATTAGGAAAATCCTGTGTATACCTTTTGGTTATTGCGTTGCTGTATGAAGTGTTTAGACACTTGTGATGCTTTACAGTAGGTATGTCCCGATCAGATACTCAGTATCGGTATCGGTGGCAGATATGGACATTTTTTGAAAATCTGGTAGAATCTGATTTAGTCATGTGATCGGGCCGATCCAGTTTTCGCGACAGTTTTCATCATCATCATCATGCTTCACGACTGCCGTTAAGAAGTCAAGATGCACACAAGTATGCAACCATGTCCACAGTGTGGGAACACTTTTCAATGGAAAACAATGATGCTGAAACCGCATCTTGCAAAATCTGCAAACTGGATGTTTCTCGTGGTGGGAACAGCAGGGCTCGCTTTAGTACTACCAGCCTTGTCGTTTGGAAAGAAATAAAAAAAAGCTATCTGCATCGGATCGGTATCGGAAAGATTAATCATTAAAAGAATCAGATTGTATCGGGAGTCAAAAAATCTGGATCGGGACATCCCTACTTTAAAGCTTTGAGATTTTCTCCGAAGTTAAATATGCAGTGATTATGTCCTTCAAACAGCAGGAATTAACAACTTCTTTGTGAATTTGATGCTAAGATGTAGCAGTGTAATAGCTCACTCATCGTGGGAAATAGTCGTCCATTTTGCTTATGTTTGGGCACAGTCCTGGGTTGTGGCTGCCAGGCCTGCCATGCGCACAAAAAATGTGAGTCCCTGTTGTGTCGTCCTAAATAATCTGTGATCTTTGGCTGAAATAGCCTCTGAAATGGGAACAGGATTATAGACTAGAGCCCCTTTCGCAGATCGACATTTAAGCTGGTTCTGATATTTCATTCTGCAACCACAGACAGTCACCTGTGATACWGTACTGCCCATAACAACAACACTGTTTTCTCTTTGTTGGTTCTGTAACTTGTTGGATGTGAGCAGAAAGAGGAGCGACGCTCWGCCATTCTGTTTGTTCTGTGGAGCATCAAAGCATTCAGGCTTTAATAACCAAGGTTAATGAACTGTTTGGATTGGGCAGTATTAGCAAAAAAAATTATCATGATTATTTTTGGCATTTAGCAGAAAATTAATCTGATGATTAATTGTATGTTTTTGTCTAAATCAGCCTCCCTTAACTTACAAACCATCAGTCAAACTAACTTATTTATTTAACGGCCACGACCTGCGTGCACCGTGGACTCTCAGCTGAGTGATTTGTTTCTACCTTTTGCTGGAGGAGAGTTTGTTGCAGGCGATGTTGTGGCGACATTTCATGGCTTTCCTCCTTTGGCAGCCGTAGCTTAAAATTTCTTAAGGCTTATGTGATAAATTGGCAAAATTAAGTAGCAATGTGTTRACTATAAACTAAACCTTTGTGAYCTGGGCTGGCAAAATGAGTCACAGTGAGGAGTTTTTCACTACTCARTTATTGTTATTATCAAATAATCCATCTCAAAAGCTTGAAATTGATTCATAGTTTATTGAAATTTAGCGTTTTATCACCTGGCTAAAAACAAWCAAGTTTTATTTAGAAGAGTGCTTGCTTGAAAACATTTTTATTGGTCTGGAGTGATGTCACTGGGAATTTCAGGTTATATTTAGAAAGGGGAATCCCCAGTGATGCTAAACAGTATATGAAGTGGTTTCCTATGTGCTACTGCAGCATACAAAGAAACATCAAAAGCATTAGAAGTAAAGGGACTATTTCTGAAGACCTGTTGGAAAACTTTGATATAAAGTATAAATGCTATTTTAGTTCGATTGCYACATGGTGTCATTATGAACTAATTGTTAGGTAAATCTCAGTTACACCAAAAGTAAATATTTTCAGGTTTTCCTGTGCTTATTCAGACTCAAGCTTTGCCTGTTTGGGTCACATTTGATGCTGATACAAATTCAGAACACAGCTTGTGATTTTAATACAGTAMATTTAATGTAATACTAAATTGATCTTTTGATATAAAAATAAGAAGTTCAGATAAATATGTGGTCTAGATCTGTGATCAGATTTTGTTTTGGATCTTTGGATAAATGTCACAAAATTTGTTTGTTAAATGTAAAAAAAAATTGGCTCATGAAAATAACAGAGTGCATTAGGGGTGGGGGGGTCAACTAGCACAGGAAACTGAAACACATTCACTTTTTTTAATCCTTATATCACCCCTCATGTCTTTTTAATTTTTTTTTATTTATTACCAGCATCAACACCCACTGTGCTGTTCACCTTTAACTGACCCATACTGCAGCAGCACCGTTGAGCTCATYATCCGATCCGATAGCGTCAGCCAACCACACCTGCTGTGCCTCACAAGCTGTGGGTTTGTTTGCTTGTGCATACATCTAAATTAAATTCTCCGAAACAGACCGTAATGAGGTCAAGTAATTRCCTAACCTGATTGAGACAGAGCAGTTGCACATCACTCTTTATTTGGGTTTAACCTGATTTGGATCCCTGTAAAGGTGGAGCGTCCTCACATCACTGCAGTGTGTAGRGATCTTTTCAACATGTCCTTGTTTTTATTTTGTTCTGATAAACAGGATTGGGATGTAACTGATGTGTCTTTTTTTTAGACTAATAAACTRGGTTGTTTGAGTGGCGATGTATGTTTCTTGCCTCAGTGAAAACCTTAACCCTGCATCACCCCAGTACGCTTTGATTCTGATTAAACATTTTCATTTTGTTGTTTTCAGCTCACAACCRGTGCCCCTCTTCTTTAACGTGCGTCCAGCAACGACGCCACCACTGCCAGCCGGGTTCGTCTCACTGCGGTCCGTGTCTGTCGCCATTTCAGGAGAACGAGGATGGACGCTGTGTGCAGAGGAGACGCCATCAAAACAGTACGAAACAAGACTTCACGCACTAAATTCACAAACTGAMTCTCATGAGAACGTTACGGCTCTAACAGAAACTTGGCTACATTTTTTTTTACATTTCTGCATCCACAGCAAAGAAGCAGAGTTTTACTCAAATTACCAAAATAAGGGAAATTAAATATTTTATTTACTAGTCTCTGTTCTCCATTCAGCAGTTTTTTCTGGTTTTAATGGCAGARCAAATATTAATTAATTTAAATTAAATAAGTAAAGGCCTGATTGATTTGATTAAAGGAAATAACCTGGAAAAAAAATCACTTTTATTCTATTTAGATTAAATCAGCAGTTGTGACTTGTTAATTTCAGACTCCTTTGGCRAATCAGGCTAAATTTGATCTAACGTAATTCTTTTACTAATGTTATTTGTGCATAATACTGCTTGTTTTTGTGTGTGCATTTATGTATCATTTATGCACTTACCTCCAAAACATCTGGAAAAATACATTGAGTAAAAGTACACAAATATTTATGTATTCAATTAAACTTCTATATTTAAAAATGTAAGTATATTTAAATAAAAAAAAGTTTTGACCCCTTTTTTACAATAGTAAGTCCTAAAATGTAGTTTTTTAATACATTTTTTGTTATACTATAGTACTATTTTGAGTATTTTAAAATGTTATTTGGGCATACAGGTGGAGCTGATCCTTTTAATATTTAGATTTTTATTTATCAGTATTTTGTTTGATGATGTTGCTCCAGTTGTAGATATCTCTTCACCCCAGTGTATCTCTCACCCTCTCTTTTTAGAGCAGCCTGAGCTTATTCTTTTTTTTAATCCATCCCTGTCCCTGCTGTGTTTGTAACACACCACCCTGCATCACCCCCTCACTGGCAGCTTTAATCACCGCGATGACATGTTTTTCTCTCTTTTGTCCTCCATCTCCCTCCCTGAATCTAATATCGCTCAAAGGAAGAGGCAAGCTGTAAAAACAAATCTCGTTTTTCTGATTTCCACGGCCTTGCACTGCTCGCAGCACAYGTCACGTTTCAAGAAGGCCACTACAGAAACCGAAGAGAGAAGATGAAATGCGAACCCATGTGAATATTTTAAGYGAACATATTCATAACGGCTGGCGGGTGCATGGTAAATCTCTGCAGGATTAATAGATTGGATGGGTTTGCAGCTGCGGTGGATTCAGTTCAAAATCGGCTCATACAGTTGGCAAAAGCATCAGAGGGAAATTTGAAGAAAATAAGTGTCTGGATGTACATACAGGAGAGAAAGGTACGCAGAAGGAGGGAGGGACTTGCATTATGATGAAATATCCTCACGTTCATGTGGCGTTCTAGAACATCGTGCAGGCATTTAAGCTGCATCAAGTGGTTACATAAACCCACTGGAGACCACAGAACACACTGATCCGCACAAGAGTGACTCTTATTTTCACACTCGCCACACAAAGATGCACAAAATGTTAATGCGAGTAGATGAAATATGACGGTTTCCTTCAGTTAGTCAGAAACATACAATATATTTACAGTTTTTGATTCATCAGAGGTTAGTGTCAGTCTGTGCCTCTTTACAGCAAATGTAAAGCTCACCRTTAAGAGTAAACTAATTTTATTGGTGAAAACTTAAATAGAAATGACTTGATTGGGTTAATTGTGTGGTAGAGTGCAACCAAAAACAAGATGAAAGAGTTGTGCAGGATATTGCTGTCATCATATTCATGTAACCCAACCCAGAATGAGGCGAGTTTCACTGCTTCCTCTTTGTTTTCCTTCATTTGATTAAAAACCATGGAAACAGTTTAAAGCTGCTGTAGCTGCAGCGCTAAGACTTTTACCCCCCTTCAAACCCGTCTGGCTGCGGCTGTTGCCTAATTAACCAATAAAATCAAAACAATTTTTTTCCTTTTTTTTAAACAAGAATTTCTAATTGTGATACATGGACTGAATAAAATAATGTCTGGTTCAATCACACTATAATTTTACCTGTGGTCTGTTTGTTTATAATGTCACATGAAGGTATAAGCACTGACAGAAAAATCTCTGGCTTTGTTTAAAAAAAAAAGAGTTTTATATTTGAAATATTTTACTGATAGTGGCTGAGTTTTCTCAGTAGAACAGGTAGGACTTCCATGTTAAGTGAGACCTGCCTGTATTTGACATGGAGGCGTTCACAGTCATTTGTAAATACACAATGTGCCTCAGAGCTTTGATGGGAAGCCCAAACAGACAGAGTATGTTTTCTTTATATGCAGTTAAACTGTCTGGGACGTTCTAATTGAGTTTCATTTGTTTTACAGGGTTTCTTTAAATGGCCTCTCATCCTTTATCTCTGACATCTTTACATAAAACTAAATGGAATTCTGTTTATTTCTCTTTTGTTCAGTCTCTTGGTAAAGCAAAACACAACCTGGCAAAGATCTGCAGTAAATGGCAACATTATGATGGAAAAATACACTAACGGAGAAACTTTATATCATTTATTTTTGCTAACATCTACAAAACAATTTATATTATTTTGAAGGGAGTGAATGAGAAACAATTCACTGAACTGCATGAAAATGACCAATATTAATGTCAGACTTTCTGCTTTTTTTAATGATTTATATTTACAATTCGATATGTCATGTGTATGTTATTATTTATTTCTCAAATTTGCAGGACAGATCTAATGTTTTATCAGTTACACTTATAATAAAATCAACCATATATCATATTTTTGACTATTTAACACCAATTCAATATTCCATCTTGATCTAAAATAAACATTTTCCTGTTTTGTTGACTGTGATAATGTATTTTACCACAATCTGTTTATAGATTTGAACGTTCTGAGTGGTTCATTGACATCTTTGTGGTAACGTCGGTAGATGTACAAAGGCAGGTGGGACTGTTTGCTGATTGAAGATATGGCCGGTCACATTTCATGTCCTCATTCRAAGTTGTGCACATTATGGAGCAGGTGGAACTCTGACTCAGTGCCACAAATATGAAGAACATAATCCAACAAAGATGGGAGGGAGTTTCATTAACAAGTGACATTTTAACTTTGCTCCACTCCTCACACTCAAACTGGTCAACGTGRTAAAGTAATGTTGTTGATTCAGGTTATTTTAGTGGGACTTACATGCAAACATTGTATGTATTTTAATATTCTTTACATTTTATTTGATATTATGTCAACTGATGTTTATTTTATTTTAGAATATTGGTGAATATTTGATTGTTGAATTGAAGTTGTTTTTGTCCCCCTTTTCTTTCATTTATTGATTTCACCACCAGATGGCAGCAGACAGCTTTCGATCAGTAAAGCTAACTTTGAAAGTACACCTCTTGGTTACAAAAAAAAGTAATAAAACTAGATTAATGTCTTGAATGAATGTGGTTTGCATTGCAATGGGCACCCCTGATTTCATACTTTTTTAAACTTTTGGGTAAATGATTTTTACTATTAATTAAATACTGAAAATAGGCTTGAGCTGATAGAAAATGAATTCAGAAGCAAGTGAACTGATCACCGATTTAGCAGATGTTGCTAGTGTTTTTATTAAGTTTCTGTGAGATTTTTGTTGAGTTTTGCTGCTAATATTGCAAGAGCCACATTTGTTTTTAATATTTTGTGATATTACAATGCATATTCTCATTATTACAGTAGATTTTTACAATTCTAGACAAGTAAATTGTAATAAAAATGTTTCATTATTCTTATGTTTATATAATTTGAGGAAGCAGAGGTGGAAAGCAAGTGTGTGTTTTATTGAAAGGAAGACACGAGTGGTTTTTAAGTGGGAAAAGTCAACAGCGCAGATGTTTGTTCCCCACAATTCTTGTTGAGATGTTTAGTGTTTGTTTGTTGTACCCGGCTGCCCCCCTTAGTGCTCTCAAGAGGTTATGGGTCATTATCAAGCCAGTGACAAAATTCTCTTCTACAAGCAGAGGTGCTTTCTGAGTGTGTGACAATCCTCACACACATTTACACGATCAGCACCAACTATCGCCCCTAACAGAACCACATGAAAGTCTCTTGAAAGAAACACACATTCTCATTGAAACCCCGAAGAGTCAGTTCTCTCTGTTTCTTTTTAATATCCAAACCTGCACGGCCACGCTTTTCTCAGTGCGCACACAGGCACAGTTGGTGCTCCCAACCACCTGCAAAGTACAGATGGCGCGCTCCGCCTCCAGACACCTGTTATGGGGTGCATTAAATGGCCATTAGTGGAGGGGGGTGGGAAGGAAGAAGAAAAAAAGCAGCCAGGGAAAGTGCTGCTATGTCATATTGTACACATTAGCTCAGCCAGATGGCCAGCCTTCTATAGTGAGAGTGACACTGTAATCTGCAGCATGATGAAGGTGTAGCAAACAAGTCAGTTGTTTAGATGCAGTTGCTGCTCTTTAATTTTTTTCAGTGCTTTGAACACAGAATGTGCTGGCTCTGGATATTAAGTTGATTAACTCATTTTCTGGGAGTGTCATAATGTCTGAAGTCTATGTATCGTGTTTTACTTTTTGCAGCTATAATTTTACTTGTAATAGCAGGGAAGCCTCACAGAGGGAGATAACTCTTTGATTACCTCCATTAACAGTGGGCTTTGGGATCTATTGTAAATGTCGCAGGAGAAGCCCAGTGAAGCCATGTTTAGCTGATTGCTCTTTCCCCCCTGCGGTGCTCCTTCCCCTGGCCACACACATGCTGTCACCCTGGAGCCCACAGTCGTCCTGCAGGAATGTGGCTCGCTGTCTGGCCTAAAGGGCTGTTAACAACACTTCAGGATTGTCTGCCTTTTTTTTTTCTTTTCTTTTACCAGTTCCTCAAACAAAAAAAACACACATGGGCACACTCCCTGTCGGACATTTCAGAGGCAAACAAATGCATACATTCATGTACACACGCCTAAACCATATGTATGTGTCCCCTGACTTTCTGTTTTATTGAAAGTCGTAAAACGCACCAAACTCAACTGTGTATCCACATTTTATACTCCAAGTTGTCTTTAAACTTCTGGAGTACAAAACATGATTGGTCTGAAAATAAGAGATTAGAATAAAAGAAGTTAATCAATTATCAGTTAAACTGTCACTTCTTTATTTTTTTAATGAATCAGAATGATTTTTATTAAAGAATTTTACTACTAGGTGGTAATTGTTTTGGACTTTTCCTGTCCTTAAATGTGATTTCAGTGGAAATAAAACTACATTTACATTGTCTGGCTAAAAATATTTATACTTAGGATAAGAAATTATCCAATTTCATGTGAGAATATACATTTAAAAGACGAGGCATGAGTAGAGTGAGTGCAGACTGATTTGCAGGTAAAACTGGGAGGAGAAAAAGACGGAGAGGTTGGATTTCCTTTGCTGCTGAGCAATGTTGTGTAACGTAGTTTTCCACTGCGAGTCTGAGCTGCTGAATGAGTGAGACAATTTAAACCCAGAGGGCTCAACACATAATTAGTAAATTGTTCAGAATTTTGTTTTAATTCAGTTCAGGCACCCAAAGTTGTGTTTTAAGTGCAGGAAAATTGAACATTTTTCATTCTATGTTTCTTTACACTTTTTTAATTGTTGAGATACAAATGTGTTTTTAAAAACTTCATTAATTTATTCCCGTTGCTAACACTTTGAATTTTGATCTTTAGGCAAAGTCATGACCTTCACTGACCTGGATGAGGAAATAGATTTTCTTCACTCTGTCATAGAAAAACAACAAGATTCACAGATAAAAACAACAAAAAATCTACCAAAACAAGCTGGTAAGAGATCTGGAACACAACCAACGAGAAGTTTAAAGTGTGTAATCAAGAAACTATTTCTTGCCCTGATAAAATATATTTAAAGATAAAAGTCTTATTTTCATATCTACCACATTTCTTCATTATACATTTTATTTATTTAGCTATAATAATTTTTAATTTGCACTCCTTTACTGTTTGTCTTTTTCCCGCAGTGTCCATTTCCTTCCAATCTGATGTTAAAGATGACAAGACTTCTGAACAGAAATTGCAGAACCAGAACAGACTCTCAGGTGAAACCCTGCATGGGACCACCGCAACTCCAGGCGCCACCCATCCCAACACATCGACCTCCCAGCCCAGGATCACTGGAGCTGATGGCCGATTTGGTCCTATAGCTGTTCCACACTCTAAAAATGACAATGTCATTATCAGTGAGTGTAGTTTTATGTCCACACACTTAACGTACAACATTTCCTCCAATTGGAGGCCTTTTCTTTTTTATTAGATTTTTGTTTTTCATTTATTTATTTGTTTGTAACAATACACGGAAATGCAATCAAAATAAAATGAAAGGCAACAGTTGAAGAATAAATCTTATAATATAATATCTGAAGAATAAATCTTATAATATAATATCTGAAGAATAAATCTTATAATATCTTATAATATATGTTTATTACAGACTTTCTGTATTTTGTTCCTTTTTTAAAATCTGCAGTTATGATCTCTGCGTGTGCCGTGGTGGGAACTGTTGCTGTGATCTTAGCTGCGGTTTGTTTCGTCAAGTAAGTATAAGTGGAAAATCCCAACTTCTGTAAGGACAGAGAAAACAACACATAGGAGGTCTGATGACTGAACTAGGGTGTTTTTTTTTAAAAAAATACTCTCAAAGTATACTAGTACTCTAATATTTGTGTCCTCTGTTAGACAAAGACCCTAACCTATTTTTGGTGGTGGAAAATTTATGCAAGCAAAACATAAGTAATATAACACTTCTGCTTGATTTTCTTATTATTCTAAAAGAGAAAACTTTGTCCAATTAAAATTTAACCTCACTTTTTCTCTTTTGTAAAGTTAACTTTTATTTTTATAGCACATTTAAAACAACCGTCATTGGCCAAAATGCTTTATTAAAAATCACCCTCAAATCTTTTGACATGAGATTTTACAAATGGCTCCACGTTATCTAGATCTATGGGAGAAGCACTACGATTTAACACAGGGTCCAAAAATAATAACTTCATTTTTATTGTCGAAATTTTAAAAATTTGAAGCTTTTCCTTCATTGAGGCAGTCAAACAGTGGTTTTAGTGAAGAATGGTTACACTTTAACTGAAGATAGATATGGGTGTCATCTGCATAGGATTGAAAAAGAATGTCCAATTTTCTAAAAACTGAGCCTATTCAGAGCGCACTTATGGAAAATAAAATGGGACCAAGAATGGATCCCTGGGGAACTCCACATGTCAGGGGGGCTAAGGGGGAAACAGAAATTTCAAGGCTGGTAGAAAAACTCCTGTCGGACAGATAAGACCTGAACCAATCCAGGGCCACTGTCAGTTCGAAAAGCAAAAGTACAGCAGTCTCCAGAATCTGTAGCAAATAAAATGTCATTAAAAACCTTTTAAAAGGGCAGTTTTTGTGCTGGGAAGGGCTTTAAAATAGGACTGACACAATTCAAGAACTTTGTGGACACTTTAAAAGGACTGCAGTTGAGTAAAAACTTTTCTTTCTAATACCTTTGGTTAAAAAARTAAGTTTAGAAATGGTCTAACATTTGAAAGAACACATCAGTCCAGGTTGTTTCTTCATCAGCAGCTGGTTACATTTTTAACAGTGAAGGAAGCAGAAAAAGCCTGCTTTAACTTTAATCTCATTGTATTTAAAAACATGTAATAGATGAGCTCTTTAAACTGATTTCATATGACTCTTAAATAAAACCCTATAAAAAATGTGCTCAGGCGATAAGCAGGATTTAGGTTGGCAGTTACATGTAACTCGTGTTCATATCGCCCCCTACAGGCTGCATAAAGATTCACGTCTTGCTGAGAAGGTGGATTACCCGGCTTTCAAAGGGCCAAGTGCCCCTGCTGCCACAGTTAATGGCACGTCGGTAAGCACTGTGGTGTTTCCTGTCATATCAAAGATGCCCAACACCTTACCTCTCCCCTAGTTACAGTTTCAGCATCACTCATATCTCATTCTTGTTTTTACTTCAGGTGGGCGACAAGACTCTGGCTCAAAGCGCTCAAATGTTTCACTACCAACACCAAAAACAACAGATGCTCTCAATGGAAAAGTAATTTCTATTTATTTTTGGCTGTGGTTCCACTCAAACTTTACATTTTCACCACATCCTCTTTGTATTTTTACCTATTGAGCCTGTTTTTGTATCTCCAGCCACAAACCTGAACAGAAAGTCGTTGACAGCGAGGTCACGTCAGACGAGGAGGAAGTGGGAGGAGGCTTCACGGTGTACGAGTGCCCCGGACTTGCTCCGGTGGGTCTATGCCCTCACACCTAAACCACAAGAATCTTTTCTGGTGCATGTTTTTTTTTTTTTTTCTAAACTGATTATCTGTTCTCTGCCTTCCGTTTGCAGACTGGGGAGATGGAGGTGAAGAACCCACTGTTTGATGACTCATCTCAAGACTATCAGGGGAATTCCAAGTGAATTCAGAACACCCCAGAAATACAAACACACTTAATCAGATATTTCTTGGGAAGAAGGGTTCTAATTTCACTCTGCCTGCATGGAAAATGAGAATGACTTTATCAAATGATTGTTTTYTTGTCCACCTTTTTAACTTGTTTTTTCCCACTGTGGATTTTTAACGCAACAAACGTGTGACGGGTTTCCTGTTAATTTATTTCTGTCACTGTTTTAGAGCGACTCATCTTTTAATAATTTATCATTTAAGTTCTAGATATCTCTGAAGGTGTTTGTCTTGTTTAATTGTTTGATTTAGAGATAGATTTTCCTTTTCTGTCTTAACTATAAGTCTTAGGTTTTCACAGCTATTTCCAAAGAATATCATACAGTAAGAGAAAATGTATTCCACACTGACACCGCTACATATAAATACACAAGAATACAGAGGATGCCCTCTCTTATTTTCTCATATGGCTGAATCACGTTAGGAAATATTTTCTATCAGATCTTTATGATACCTCTGTAACAACACAACACAATGTTTAGTAAATTGTTTCTGCTTGTGTTGCTAATTTCTTTCCATTATGGGATGCGCATAATCAGTTTAATATATTACAAAATATATATAAAATTATAGTATTTAACAATGTATGTTGCATGGTTTGACTGTAACGTGTGATCACTCTGCCTCCTGTGTGTGTGCATCCTGTTGATGAAGGAAATATTTGATGTAAAGTGACTTCTGAGCTCTTGAATGAAACTGGACACAAGTTATAGCATTGGATGTTTCGATGGTAAATATTAAACTCTTGATTTGTCCCTTTTTCCCTCCCCGAATAACCCTGTGCTGCAAAATGTACATACAAAGAGTGATGATGTTCACTTTTTATAGATATTTGTACATGCAGACTAAAAAGAGAAAATTAAAACTTTTTACCACGTATGGAAAAAAGACTGTGATTATTTTTGTTCGTAAAATGAATGCTGTAATTGGTGTGAATGCTTTTAAAGCTTTCACTCTATTAAGATTCTTTTTTCTGTGCGGTTTTTGGCGCGCAACTCATGTTTTGTGCTATTTTAACAATTTATTTAATCAAAGCTTTCAGCTTCTTCAGGACATTTGCCCATGTCTTTTGGTACTTCAGCAATTTGTAGTTTTTGAGATGCAGTTTTTCATGTTTTTCCTCATTGAAAAACAGCTGTCTTCATCCTTAAATCCTGTCAAAATGTTAATAAGTTTTTACTGTACTTTTTACTTTTGGTTCTGCCTTTTTTTAAACATTTTTTGTACTAATTTTAGCTTCCTTCGACTTCCATTAGGCTGGTTTTAGCTACCTTTCTTTTAGCTAATTAGAGCTTTTTCTCTAATTCACCTTTTTGTGATAATGTCAGCCTCTTCCTGCTTAATTCAGCAAGCATGTGTTCTTTCTGGTTCTTTGTGCTATTTTCAGCTGTTTTTAGCTATTTAGCACCAAATCTTTCAGCCCTTAAGCATTCACACTGCATTTTTGCAGCAAATGCATATTATCTAGTTAGGTTGTTTTTCTTTTTAATTTCCTTTTATAGTCATCATTTTCTGGGTTTATTGTTCAGACATGAGTTTGTGTTTTAAAACGGTTAATTTTCCTTCAAGTTGGCTTGTTTGAAGCGTTTGCATTTTATAAGGGTGGTCATTTTCCACAACTTAGTGGCACAATTTGTACTGTTCTGTACTGTGTAAATGTTAAAAATCTTCAATTCTACATAGAAATCCTGATTGTACTGTACACTTTAAGCTTAAAAATAACAAAAAAGTAGCTGAGGTTTATCATGTTACATGGAGACTACATACACAAAACAAACTACATCTTGTAATGGGTCAGTCACAGTTGTGACACAGTTGTTTTAATGACAGACTTCCTCGAGTGCATGATAGATGAACAAGACTATTGCTAAACCAGAAAGTCATAATCCTCAATTATTTTTTAAAACATGATATTTTTACACTTTGACTTTGTTATCCATCTTGACCTGTTTTAACTTTCTGCTCTGCTTTGTGGTGACACTTGTTAGGTTGCGTTCGACCAACACATCACCCAGAAAAACTGCTTGTTCCTTTGTGTTTCCAGTGTGTCAGGGAGGGGATGGGTCAGTCTCCTGTCCCTATTGAGCCACATGCCAAGGGCCATTTAAAGCCTTTGTGGCAGTCGGTAGAGGGAAGGCAGCCGATGGCCTTCAGAAGAAAACCAGAGTGGATACAGTGGGGTGGGGAGGCGGCGGCGAGGGGGGCTATGTGAAGGTGGGTGTCAAAGGCAAGGATCTCTTTAGGAGAAGAAAATCAAAAAGCCATCAGACTTGTTTGTGGGGGATGGCTGTGCTGCTCAACAGGAGGGACAGAATTAAGAATGCAGTGTTGGTATTTTATCAGATCTCTGACAAACAGGAAGCAGGGACTAAAATCTCTTGCTAAAATGGCGTTTGGATTATTATTTTTTTGTATTATCTGAAAAATCAAGGCAACACGGAGAATAAAACACCTTTTTGTTGGGATTTGTAACATGCATATTTTGACTTAAGAGCTGCTTGGGGTTCATTTGTCTTTAATTACATGAATTAAACTGACCCATTTACCTCTTGAGTTGAAATGAGTGTATTCAAAATGTATTGCATGAGACAAACTCAGTTTAATTCATTTGAATTAATTTGACTCGAGCCACAGAGATTAGGGATTTATGACCACACAGTATGTGTCCCTTTTGGATTATTTTGTCCAAACGTCTTGTGTAATTACCGGAGGGGAACCTTTTCTGTTTAAACAGGAGAAATATTTGAATGTCTTTATAATGCCATCTGTTTATTTTTTTGTTTTAGCACTAAACTTGCCTTTAAAAAAAAGCCACTTTCTCCAAGATCCCTGCAAAGAAAAGGAGAAAAAAGATCTGAGAAATCTGTGGGGGTTTGCAGCTCAACCCTCCCCTCACACATCTCACTGTACTCAGCTATTCAACACCAACCCCCCCACTTTTTTTGGGACTCCCTCAGAGCTCTCTTTCTCCCAAAAGCCCATGCAGCCTGAAGACTGCTATCTCGCTTGCTGTTTGGCCTTTTGCATGACAATCATCCTCCCAAGTCCATTGCCCAGGACAATGCTTGCATGGATGGAGTTTGATGTCTTTTAAGCCTTTGATTGGTACGTTGTGCTCTTCCCACACTGAGGTTCATGAGGATCTCCTGCAAGTAAATACTTTAGGTTTTTTTTTCCACATTCTTTAACTTCTTGAACAGTTTATCAAGACTGATTTCACTTCTGTTGTCCCACCAAAGGACATTCCAGAGAGTGTTGGAGTTTTTTTCTTTCCCCACCTGCAGACACCTTGGTTCTCAGACCAGTTTTTTTTTTTTTTTTTGGGGGGGGGGGGGGGGGGGGGGCGACCTTTAGGCCATGTGAGACTGAATGCCAAGGTAGAAGGAGCAGAGCGAAACTCCAGTCTGGTGTTTGTTTCAGGTGGGTGGGGGTGGGGGTGCAATCAAAGGGCTGAGACTTATTGTTCTGATGTGAAAAGGAGCTAATGGTCGACCATCGCAACTCGCCATCTGAAATCCACGGGGTGCCCCGGGGCCACGTCCTACAATGGCACCCCCCCCGCTCCTTTCCCGCAGTGCGTCTTCCTGCCGCAATCTGCGGCCATCGATTCGCGCTGAGGGGGGGCCGCGCTCCTCTACACCGGTGATCGGGCCGTTGGGGGGTGAGGGGGTGTGGGGGGGCTCTGAATCACCACATTCTTCCATTCCTAATGAAACAAATCCAGTTTGGACAAGCCCGGGAGTTTGAAACCATCTCAACAGAGACTGTTTTTGAGGAAACATGGATAACAGATGCAATCTAATAAGACATTTACCAAAATAAATCCAGACCCAAATGGAAAAACTCAGTACCAACATGCAAATATTGATCAAACAGGAAAACAAACATTAAAATGCGTGCATAAAAACGTTATTTATGTCCATATCAGATTAACATTTTTAATCCTGGATTCTCCTTTCGTTATCCGATTTTGATTAATCAGGTTTAATCAAGCTTAAATTGATGGATTCAATCTAAACTGAAGCATCGCCATCAAAGATTTAAATGTCAAAGGCTTTTTGCCACATTTACAAGAAATCCTATACAAACTCTGCACTGATGCAATATGGAGGAGACCCGACCGACCCGTGCCCATTAGCAATGTAAATATGTTTACAGGTATTAATGTTTTAGTCCAATAAATTGCTTCACAAATTTACAAGGAAAAGCGTGCTCCAAAAATAAACTGAAAGTTTGTGTCAAACAACAAAACACGCCCCGTTTAGTCTGGGAAGAATCAAGGTCATTCTCGAACTGACCCTCAGCTGTGCGTAATTGTCTGGGTGGACCAATGAGCGCGCAGCCGCAGCTGTGATTGGAGAAACCTGCGGAGTCAGGAGTCGGGATGAGCACTTTTGAGCTTGAAGGTGAGTTGGGAGGTGTTTTTTTGAACACTGGGTTTCATGGAGAGGAGTGTTAGTCTTGCGCCAGAACCGAAACTGAGGCCTACTTTTTGGGGGCACGGTTCGTTTTACGCACCATATTTTCTCCCGCTTAAAACTGGTGCGTTTTTGATCCAGCTTCAGTTTGGGATGAGAAAAGCCATTCATTTTTCAACTTTTTAAAGCTTTTTTTTTTTTTGGATGCCTGTTTGTTAACAGGTCTTCACGTTCTTGGAAAGATGTCTGAGAGGCCCCAGAGTCCGGAGTACCAGAGCAGACCTTATGATTACAGCCGAGCCAACGCTTACAGTCAAGTTTTTGTTGAAGAAAGTTTAAGCATCGCTTCATCGTCGTTCCAGCTTCCTCATGGTGTTTTGCCGGACCCCAGCCTGCTTTACAGCAAGACAGCTTATGGAGGCATCGCAGCCCCATCCGCGCAGGCCTTTCTCCCGTTCCCAACCGTCCCCGGCGACTACAGGGACTCCGAGCTGCAAGCTGGAGACTTTGGACAACCCAAGCATTGGTATCCCTTCACTGCGCCCGAGTACACCGGTCAGGTACCCGGCGTGACCGCAGCCACCCAGCCCGCAAACCTGAGCCCCCAGATCGCTGAGACCCGGGAGCAAATTAGGCTGCCCGAGATCAAGACCGAGAAGGACACCGGAGATGAGTATTCAACCGAGATGAAGGTCCAGCAATACCCGGTGCCGTCATCCTCCACGGGCATGCCCCACCACCACCACCACCACGGCGTCTTCTACCCCGCRGCCTGGAACCCGACCTTTTGGCCAGGGATCGCCCACATCAACCCGCCAAGCACCAGTGCCCAAAACCCACCGGGACCCTCTGCGTCGTCCCCTTCCATGTCCCCGTCACCTCCGATCAACGGGACTCCGCGGAGCGCGTGTTTCGGCGTGAGCTCCGCTCAAGCCGCGGCCGAGCCCCAGGCGCAGAACCCGGCCTCCAACACGCGGAGCAGCGGCTCGTCCAGTGGGGGCTGCAGCGACTCTGAGGAGGTAAGACGACCTCAGCGCTTCCGGATCAAACTAAAATCTGGGACAATCTGTAACTTTTAAAGTCTGTTTTTAGCCTTTCAACACAAAACTCTTATCAAACTTGATTTTCAGGAGAACCTTTCCACTGAAGAACTGGAGCAGTTTGCCAAGGAGCTGAAACACAAGCGCATAACTCTGGGTTTCACTCAGGCAGATGTTGGCCTTGCTCTGGGTAACCTTTATGGTAAGCTCTCATATAAGGACACTGGGTTTATTTATAGGATTAAAATCAGAACTGATTTATCTGCAGGACTGTGGGATCTGAGTATTTGTTTTTGTGCTGTTTTTGTAGGCAAGATGTTCAGCCAGACCACCATATGTCGCTTTGAAGCTCTGCAGCTGAGCTTCAAGAACATGTGCAAGCTGAAGCCCCTTCTGCAGAGATGGCTGGTCGAGGCAGAGACCTCGGAAAATCCTCAAGATGTGAGTACAGCTCCTCACATCTGTCAACCGGTTTACAAGACAACAAAGGCCTTTTTACTCACTTTTATAGAARTGGTCTTTTCAGGCCTACTGTATTCAAGCTTCCTGCTGAGCCAACAAGAATCAGGTCCATCTGCTCATGCAAATGCGCCACCCGGTGGACAGAACCGGTTTTTCATGAACAGACTGTGTGTCCTCATTAAAATGCTGCTTGTGGTTCCTCAGATGTACAAGGTTGAGCGAGTTTTTGTCGACACCAGAAAAAGGAAGAGGAGGACCAGCCTGGAGGGAGCGGTGCGCTCCGCCCTGGAGTCCTTCTACATCAAGTGTCCCAAACCRAACACTCAGGAAATCACACAAATCGCAGATGAGTTGGGCCTGGAAAGAGACGTAAGAGCAGACTTCTTTTTATTGATGTGTTTTCCCTTTCTGAGGGTTTGTTGTGGAAGCTAACGGTGTACTTGGTAGGTGGTGCGTGTTTGGTTCTGCAATCGGAGGCAGAAAGGGAAGCGCCTGGCCCTGCCGCTGGACGAGGAGTGTGACGGTCAGTACTACGAGCAGAGCCCTTYGTCTCTGAGCGTGGCCCCCTCCCCCGTTTCCAGTCAAGGCTACCCGTCCTCCAGCAGCTACGCCGGACCGCCTCCCCCCATGCTCTACATGCCGCCGCTTCACCGGCCGGACGTCCTGAAACAAGCCCTGCACTCCGGACTGGTGGGCCACCTGACAGGGTAGACTGGGTGGGTATTCCCGACTAGACCAGCTTTCCCTACATCTGACACAAATCCAAGCGACTGAACTCAGAAACTTGACTGGTAATAAGGGCAAAATGAGAAAAGAATTGGGCTTATTTTTACTGTTAAACAATTTAGAATTTTACAATTGTGCCTTTTTTATATCCACTGTTGCATTCTGAACACTTTAAGGCTTTAACCATTTTAAAAGTTGTACTAAAAGATGGTCTGCTTCAGTATTTGGTGCAGATCTATGGTGAAAATAGGGTATAAGTATCCACTTTTTTTGTATTGTTTGATAGGTTGTCCATGATTTTTATTTTTTTAATTTTTCGAAAAGTTGACAATAATTGTGCAATATTTGTGTACCATCAGAACTATATAACTAATACTCCTTTTTAATTGCTCACTAAAATCAAAGCAATGCTGTTTGTTTGCTTCTTTTTAAAAAAAATTTGCACAAACTTTAAAATAAAAGTATTCAAACATTAATGTAAAAGACCCAAATTCAAAGGGARACATTGCAGGTGTGTGTTTTACTTATTACGCTTGTATAATGTCAGCGTCAACATTTTAAAAGTGAACTGTTGACTGAAGCCAAGATGGAGAATAGAGACAAACTGAACCTGTTTGTTTTAGAAAGTTTGCACCAGAATTATTCGGTTTATTACATTTTAATTCATTATTCTTACCTGCACACAAAGTCTTCAAACATTCAACAAAAGGATGCTAAATTTTAATTAAAGATGAGCAAATACCTGTTTGAGATGGCTCTTTGAGTGACGAATGTTATTGGATTGACAAGCTAACATTTAGCTCAAATCGAGCAAAGGACCAAAGTAGATTGCGGCCATCTTAAAACGACCAGTGTCAACATTTCAAAGCTTTTTATGCAGTTGTTTATTTAAAATTGCTCTGACAGTTTTTAAGTACATGGATAACCTAGCATAATCMTGCTGGAAAAGCTACAGCTGCCGTCTTGGATGAAATCATAATTTTATGTAAACGAGCATCAGATTTGAACTGTTGGTCTAATTAACATTGTTGAAAGAGCTATCTACAGCAGGTAAGATATTAGCCTTTCCACAGAACCCAACTTTAGGAGCATTAAACTTTTTAAAGCTGATTCATCTTCAGTTTGTTTCTGACTTGAATATTTGCCACCAGTGCAATGCCATTTTAGCTAATAGTTATGATTTTTATATCCTAATATATTGAAATGTGACCTTTTTTTTTTCTAAAAATCACAACCTCTGCATCGTAGCCAAAACATTATTTTTGTACGCGTAATTTAAAATTCTGTCAGAATCTATCCACATTAGACCATTTGTGCTGCTGTTTTATCTGCAAATAAAAACAAAATCATCAGATGAATTGTGGTAGATGCACAGAAAGTTAGTGTAAACGCAACTATCTGTTAAATTAGCGACTTAAATGAAATGTTTTATTAAATGTRGAGTTGTTTACAATTTTGTAATTAAGCAACAAAAACGGCAATGATTTGGTTTTACTGCTTACTGTAATGTGAAAAGTCAGTATTATAAAATGTCAGCTTTTCTTAAATTCAATCTGTAAATATCTTGGATCAGAAATGTCCGCACATCACTGAAAAAATAAAACAAATCTGTTTTTCTGTCCAAAAGTTGAAGAATTGAGTCACTTTAAGGTTCAACTCCCTWTTTGCTGTTGAATAAACATCTTTTTAGTTTTCCTGTAAGCTCGAGCACCTCCAGAGAGGTTCATTTTCTGTCTTGTTTCTGAGTTGATGAATAAAAATGTCTTTGGGAATTAGTCACCTAAACAGCTTTTGTACCGTTTCTGAGATCTACTTGATGCTCAACATATTGATTCACAACAACTACCAGTGAAACTGTCCTCTATATTTGCTCAAACCAAAGCCACAAAGTTCAAAGAACTGACTGATGACCTTCGATACAGTGTTGTATTGAAGCCTTGTATCTGGGGAAGAGTGCAGACACTTTTGTTTTGCAGCATTGAAAGATTTTAATCAGCTTCTGCCCTGGTTGTAAAAGGAACTGAACTGTTGGTTTGGTACATTTGAAGCCCAATCCTGGTTTTTAGGGGTCACTATCCTGCTTGTTTTATATCTCTCCCTGCTAAAACAGGAGTCTGCAGAACTCAAAGAGCAGGGAAACCTCAGAGTGGCCCTTGAGGATCAGAAATGAGCACCGCTGGATTGGGGTCTTTTTGGTGACATACTAAGAGACCCTGAATTTGCAGGAGGAACATCTCGGGCCTGGGGGGGTGCCCAGGGTCCCCCCCCCCCCTCCACAAGGAGCTGGGAAACTGCTGGTGAAAGGGGTGCCTGGTTTGGAATGCGGTAGAACTATAACCTTCATTTCAGCCACAATAACTCTTATTTATTGGGATCTTGGTTCTGTAATGCTCAGATTATTTAAAAAAAAAAGCCAGTTCTGCACATGAAGTAAAACAGGACCCTGACTGAACAAAGAGCTGCTTTAATAAACGCAGAGCTTGACAGAAATTGATACGTTGGGGATAAAAAGACTGAATGGCAACACCATAATTAAAATTCTGAACATAATTCGGCATGAATGTTGYATTTATAAATTTGTATAGCTTCTCCAATGATGCATCCTCTGATAAAAAGTTCTGGAGTGAGCAAGAATGAAAWGAGGAAAAATGCATATAAAAAGATTCAAACAAAAGTTAAAACAAGCTTTTAGTATCTTTGCCAGTTAATACTACTTTTTTATAATGAACATCTGATATAAATAAACCATACAGGGCACATTTTAGAGATAAATCTTAAAGATGAACAAGTTTAGTTCTTTGAAGCCATTAAAATATAAACTGTTAAAAGTTGTGCAGTTATTCAAATTAGACAATTCAAATCATGAAATGCTTTCACTGGAAACTGTTTAAGCAGTAGCTGTAACTAAAACAACTGCAGATAATGTGAATCTTTATTCTCAGTATCTTCAGTTTCACTCGTTTCTGTTTGGGGAAGCTGAGTTGTGGTTAGATCACACGTCGCTCATGATTTTTATTGTAAAGACCAGAGAACTTCTGTCACAAACCACATTTTTATCGAACACGTGAAGTAAAGACAGAACAAATCGTGGGTCTTTTCCATTTATTGTCAAATGCAGCGTAGGTGAAGATGAATCATTGAGTTTGTCACAAGCTAATGTTCTTACATCAGTTAATGTGGGGACTTTAAGTCCTCTACACTGTAAAATCCGTTAGTTATCATTGCTTAAAAGCTTGTAAACCGATTGCACTTAAAAAATTGAGTACACTGAACTAGTGAATGAACAGAGTGCAATCGGTTTACAAGCTTTTAAAAAGATTTTATGTAAAAACAAWTTTTTTTTGACTGGTAACTATCCCCCATATTGTTTTTGCCCAAGTCAGTGAATGTTAGCGAAATATCTCATGAACCACAGGGCAGTTTTTAATATAACCTAAAATTAATCATTGCTACAACCAAAAAACCTTTGGAGTCAACACAATTCAAGATGGCCGCCAGGATAATCGACTTTGRCCAACACAAAATTATCTACAAGTTAGCTAATTTAACAGACATTGACCTAAAACATTTAAACACAAGACCTACACTATTCTGTTTTTTAGTTCTTTGACCACATTGCAGATACTTTGGTCATCATTATATACCCACAAATAAACTCTTGGCAATAACTTACATTTTGCTTCAGTTATACTAGAACAACTCTGGAGATACAAATAAGCCAGAGTTGTAAAGTAACTAAGTACAAATATTTTGTTACTGTACTTAAGTAGAAATTTTGGTTATCGGTACTTTACTTGAGTAATTATTTTTCAGCGTACTTTTTACTTTTACTCATTACATTTTTACACAATTATCTGTACTTTCTACTCACTACATTTTTAAAAAGGTAAGAAGTAGAAAGTCATTACTCCTATTTTATTCTGAGTCATTACTTAATAAATACTATCATGATAAATTGTGTCTCCTCTTCAATGTACATATGCTGAATATAAAATTTAAATACCTTTTATGGCAGAGTTAGAAGCATTAGCAGTGAGTGATGATGACATCATGGTTAGCTAACGCTAACCCGCTGTTAGCAGCTGCGTCAGGATGAAGATATCCTAACAAGACGAGCACCAACGGCAAAGGCTGCGTTCCTTTCGAAAATAATGAAATGCAAACTTCAACACTTAACTTCAACATCTTACATTTAATTTTTACATTTAAATTTACTGTAATGACCTCCGTGCATCTGTCTGTGTGTGTCTGCTCTCACCATTGTAGCTCAAGAACATTGGGGAGAATTTTGTTGTAAATCACAGGCCAAAGTGAATGCCTAGCTGATTACTTTTTAGAGTCAATCAAATCCAAGATGGCCTCCACAGCCTGCCAACCCTTCAAAACATATAAATATTCATAGCTCAGGCATTAAGGGTGATATAGAGTTGATATTTTTACATGAAGGTAGCTAAAATCCAAAATGTTCTAGTTATTCATCAAATGATAGGACCTGATATGGTTAAACAGGTTGGAGTTTAAAGGTTAAGGTCATACAAGGTCAAGTATAATAACTTCAGGCAGAAGTTGGCCCGTTAAAGTCTGTACCTGTATCAAAACCCATGATTTGTTGTAAGAAATTTTATTGTTCTCACAGGAAAAGTTAATTGAGTTGTTTGGAGTAACTGGCCCATTGAGCTGTAGGCCTGACGGAGGAACGCGAGCCGAGTTCAACCTAGTTAAACTGGCGGGTGATCTGCATTCGGCCTTGAATGCTTTAATTAGCAAAATGTAAAAACAGTGAGCTAAATTACAAAGAAATGTTAGTGGAAACAATTTAACACTCAGAAAGTTAGCTAGATAATGAAAACGTGTCAGTGATATTTTCTAATATTTTATTTAAAGGGATCCACGATTAGTTGTAACATTAGACTTTATGTGATAAACATATATTTTAACTGTAAAATAAAGACTGTAAAAATACTGTAGGMTKTTYAGTTTTTATAWTTTTTAAACTAAAAGTTTAAAAACATATTACATGGATGGAGCCATTTTATTTACAAGCAAAGCATTCTGGGTAAATGATGACATCAACTAGGTCATCGGTGCGAGGCTGCTAGCGAGCTATATCAACCCTGAAGTTTAATCTTGGACAATATCTGATGATCGACTCTTTTAAATGAAACCAGAGAGCGTTGACAGAGAGGAGAAGGTAGAAATGACTCAGCCTGTAACTGAAAATATAGATGGAGGACAACAGAGCTGCTTCATGGAAGAAGAACCTCAGCTTAGCCTGTTAGCTTTAGCGTTAGCCCCGATGCTATCACCATATATACGTATTAGCTCAGCGCTACACATTCTCTCATCACTGAGGTCTTCCATCCACATGACAGAGAGGGGAACGCAAAAATGACTCAGTTTGCAACTGAAAATAAGGATGGAGGACCTCAGTTTAGCTTGTTTGTCGCGCTAGCGCTGAGCTAATACAAATGAGGCAATATAGCGTGAGGGCTAGCGCAAAGGCTAATAGGCTAAGCTGAGGTTCTTCTTCCATGAAGCAGCTCTGTTGTCCTCCATCTATATTTTCAGTTACAGGCTGAGTCATTTCTACCTTCTCCTCTCTGTCAACGCTCTCTGGTTTCATTTAAAAGAGCCAATCGTCAGATATTGTCCAAGATTAACCTTCAGGGTGGTCCCTAGCAGCCTCGCACCGATGACCTAGTTGATGTCATCATTTACCCAGAATGCTTTGCATGTAAAAAATTGGCTCCGTCCGTGTTAAAATATGTGTAAAAAAATTTACAAATCAAACAGCCTACAGTATTTTTACAGTATTATTTTTACCAACCTTGTAGATCTGAGTAAACCCTGTGCTGAGGTAAGTGGTCGTACATTAAGCAGATCTTGCACAGTCTTTCCCTCCAGTCGGTGTAAAGTTTCACCTTCCAGTGCTTCTTCCACTCAAAATATTCAGCGTATCGCCTCTTGTCCTTTGCCAGCTGTTGGAGGTGCGTTCCCAGTTCTTTCACTGAAGCAAACTGATCGACGTGGATAAAAGAATGATTTGGAGCCACTTCTTTGTAATCCCTGATTGGTGGTCCCAGTACGATGGGCACAGCCCCGCCTTGGTAAGAATTTTTCCACAACTTCTCTGTGATGTAATCTTTGGCCACTGAGTTCTCAAAAGCTAAATAAAAGTAGCAGCGTGAGATTGTCGGTAGGAGTTCTTCAGGGTAGAGAGGTGTCCTCGTCCAACGGCCGTACACCTTGACAGGAACTATGGCTTTGAGCTCTTTGTACACTTGGCTTCGTTTGTGGCGGCTCATGTAGTTGCTGACCACCCAACAGACCAAGAAGCTCTTGTTCACGAACTTATCTTCCACCAGGTGTTCGTCAAGCTCCACAGGTAGCAGCTCACCGTACGGTATTGTGACGTCAGCATCCCTCCTGTAGGACACAGTCATGTTGAAGACATTTGCAAACTTCCGCAAGTCTCCGTTATGGTCAGGTGACTCCAGAGACATCCATGCCCACCTCTGGGCCGGWGGTCGTGGGAGATCAGTGGGCAGCTTCTGCAACCCCTGAATCAGTTCTTTGTTGTGGAAGACCACGACATCAGCTGCTGGGAAGTAAGACCGCTGATCCACCAGTGTACAGTGAGGAATTTGGTAGAGATCCCAGCACACATCTCCCTTCAGACTCATTGAGCGCCCAAAGGGCCAGTGCCACAGCAGGATGGTCACGATCTTTTTGCTGGGTTTGTAAGCAGAGTATTGGTTTGGCCTCGGCCATCTCATCAAAGCGCACAGGAAGCAAAAGGAGCAAAGCGAGCCAAGGGAACCAAGGAGAACGCGCTTCTTCTTAAAACAGAATACCATCTTTCTGTGTACGGAAACTCCTGTTGATAAAAAACAGGCAAGAATTAAACAATTCAATTCGTTTTAATCTTTTAAATTCCTGGTATGTTTTTTTACTTCCCTATTTACATTTACATTTTTTTCTTAAAAAATGCAAATTCAGCAAAAATGGTTAAAAAATTGCAGTCGTTTGCATTCAAGGACATCAGATTTGGTTTCGGGGCAACCTCTTTGGATTTCATCTAAAATTTATTACAGGAAGAAAAACAACAGTGTGCAACTTTATACAGGTTCCAAAATCAAAATCATTTTTGAATTAAATCAAGTTATTCAAGTCAGTTGTATAAAACATTTGGCTTCTAAAGTTGCAACAACTACATTTAGAAAGTAGAAATTAACACTTAGCCTAAGGAATTCTTCTACATGTTGACCTTAATTTCACAAGAACTTAGTCATTAAAAAAACATAAAGAAGACTCACCAGCATTCATCAGCTCCAAGTTGTGACTTTCTTTGCTCATCCAGTCCCATGAAAGGATTGTGCAAGCTTCCTGTTTTCTATGCATACAGAACAAAAAAAAGCATTCAGTGAGCAGCAACTTTTTTCTGATCAAAGTCTGCAATCACATCTTAGGAATGTCTAAATGTCGTGAAGACAGTTTCTCTCTTTCTAAAATATTTCCTTGGAAATGACCAGAAAAACTAGGGTGGGGGAAAGAATGCTCAGTCAATGCTGGGTTATAAATCAGGTTAACGTGTTTTTCTTTACAATAAATATGTTCAGCGTCGTGACATCACAGAAACCAGGATGTTGAAACAAGACCCGAAAATTTAAGGTTTCACTTTGCCTGCGAAAATGAAGAAGTTATAAATCTGCCAGGACAGATGTGGAACTTCTCACACAGGATGTCACAGACAGACACCTCAGACACGTGGAGAGATCTTAAGAACGCTGCAAGTTGGTTTAGCTACCAAATTTTTAATCTGAACAAGTGTTAAACTAAAGCCTTGTCTATTTGCTCTTAAATTGTAAAACAATTTAGTAGTTCAGTCCTTCTCGCTAAAATTTTCATCACTTTTCCTGCAACAAAACAGGAGCATCAACAGTTTATTTTTTATTTTATTTTTTGAGGATTTGAAGGGTTTGTCTACTATAACATCTACTRTAACATTACATTAAATGGTAAATAGCTTGAACATTTCATGTTTAGAATGTTAAAGTTCTTCTCTGTTTTCTTATTTATGCAATGAACCTAAATCTTCACATAATGCCTTCATAGTTTTTGCATAAATGTTATTATTCCTTTAGCTTACACAAATATTGCACACCATTTAACAAACTGAGCAGCCTTTAAAACAGAGAAAACACAAAACTGACAACATCAAAATGGAAATGTAAAAATAGTGTGAGCTGCACCTATCTTCTAAAAAAGTTTTGAATGAAAACTATTATTTTCCTTCTTTTTGCAGATTGCTTTCAAGTAAGAGAAAATTTTTAGGCTAGATTATTTGAAAAAAAATTTAAACTCTGATTCGAAACTACTTAAAAGCATAACAAAAGTGTGTGATTTTACTAATTTTCAGCCTCTAGTGAGGACAGTAAAATCAAAACGAACAGGATGTGGTAAAAGATTTGCAATATCTGGGCAAAAGCACTGACCTCCTTTACAGTAAATACTGAACAATGTATTTAAAAACAGCCCTAATGGAACAACTAAAGTTGCACCACTTACATATAGATTTTATTCATTAGTTATGAACAAAAGGAAATAATAGTGTGCAACAGAGACAACTGAGAAGTTAAACTACACAAACACACACACATAAAAATAAAATAAAAATAAATAAAAATCCATAAGCATCTTCCACTAACCTGATCACAAAAGGAATTGACCCTTTTATGGCTGCTGCTTGGAGGAGATTGCCGAGAAGCTTCAAGTGCCGAAAAGCTCTGACCTTTTTAAGGAAACTGAGCTGTGGTTTTCTGAGTGATTGTTGGTTTTGTTTCAAGCTCATCTTCACATCACTTCCCTCCTCTTTGCAAAACCACATGCTAAATTAATACTTGCATTTAATTGACAGCAAAAAAAAAAAAAGACATATACCACCTGCTCCTGTGTGTTATCATTCAGTCATCTCTCTGGGAACGCCTGCACTGTGAGAGTTTGCTGCATGTGTCGATGGAGAAAGAGGAAGTGTTGAAGTAGACTTGAAACAAATATGGTGTTACACCAGAGACGAGAAAGTTTAACTTTCCACAGCACGCACACACACACACACACACACACACACACCCAAACACCCACACACACACACACCCATACCCCCATACATTAAAGGCAAAATAGGACTAAAATAGAGTTCAGTCTCAGTTAAAACAGTTCCAAACAAATGCCACAAACTGTTTAAAAACATAATAAAGACGTTAAAAGAGATCAACTCCTTCAACTTCARGTCTTTTTGCAGTTAATCCCATTCTGCGGGAGCAGCAAAGTGGAACAATCATTTGCCATAATCAGCACAGGCAATAAAATGAACTAATTGGAGTGCAGATTTCATAACAACAAAGGACAGGAGGTCAGGGGAAGTAATCCCAAGATGGCTTTGTAAATTAGATTATGYAAATAAAGGAATCTGTGGGCGGATAGTCCATCCATCGCTGAAACACAGGAGTCAGTGGTGGGTAAGGGCTCTAAAACCACTGGTAAAGGCTCCGCAGTACACCGAGTCCAACAAGTGCAACCAGTGAGAAGATGCATGCAAATAAATTAAGTCATCAAAGTGTAAAATGGGCAGAAATGTGGTGGTGACAAAATGTTCTCTAGCCTCAGATGGTGGACAAGATCTAATTCTGAAATAACACTCCAATTTTAGCTTCAACATTTTTTTCCACCAGCTGAGGAATAAAGGTCAGAGATTCATCAATAAAAACACAGGTGTTGTAATGAGATACTACTTCATTCTGAAAGCCTTAAGTTAAAATGTGATCTTTATTGACAACAACTGCGGTTTAGACTTCATCTGAATATTAGAAAACAGCATTACCTTAGATTACATCAGAATTCAAACAATCTTTTGATCAACCAGATTTGACTGAACCACATTAAAAGCTGCTCGTAGATTTTCAAAAGCGCTTTGTGCTGAGTTGAGTGTCATCAGCATAAAGATGAATATTAGCATGTGGCACATTTTTATTTAAACTGTTAATATAGATTATAACAAGAAATGGRTGTAGGATAAAGCCTTGAGGAACACCCTTGGTTAAAGCCAAGAAGAAAGACCTCCCACTTGCACACATTGTGATCTTTTGCAGAAGAAGTTCATAAACTATTCAACTGCTTGCTGAGACAGTCCAGTATCAAAGAGCCTTTRCGACAAAATTTCGTGGTCAGCTGTATCAAAGTCTTTTGATAAATTAAGAAAAAGTTCTGCACAATGTTGCTTTTTATTTACAAAACAATAAAATCATTTAATAAAGTTGTTTAAGTAGTACTGTGCATAGCTCTAAAACTGGACTGTAAGTCAGTTAAAATAGATGTTTAAAAAATCTTCAGTTGTTTATAAAAGTTCATAGAACTTGAAACAATTCCATGACTAATAAAGCAATCAAACAGCTTAGACCGTCAGAGATAAATTGAAAGTACTTCATAATGCAAGGTGCTCTCCTTAGATTGATTGTTGTTTGTAAAGTGCTCTGAGACTGAAGTGGCTCGACTTTAACAAACAACCATGAGTCGAAGCTTTCGTCAGACAAGCAGGGAGATGTTTATATAGATAACACTCATGATGAAAGTGCATTTCTAAACATCTCTCTCCTTATTTGGCATCTGCTTCTTATAAGCTAAATACTTTTTTTGTTTCCCACTTTCCAGTGCACAAAACACTTTTACCGAAGTCACAAGTGACCTTTAGTGTCTGAATGCTTTCCAAATAAGGGAAGAAGACCTGCTCACTTACACCCAGTGACTGTTCTGAGCTAACTAAAACCGCTACTTCAAAACAATGTTTGTTGTGACCTGGTGCTACATAAATGATTTGAACTGAATTGAACTCCGAGTGACTAAAGTACCTATTAAATATGTGATGGTCTTCCAGAACGTCTATAGATTGTTTAGCTTTTGGGATGTTTTAAACAAGAAATACTTGGTTGTTGCATTCCTTACAACTGTTGAAGTTGAGCTAATCAGAGTTAGAACCAGATTTCTGTGCTTTTGTCTGTGCTAAATTATGCTCAGGAAGCATTTTGGAGAGCTCAGGTGGGAACCAAGCTTTATTCCCATCTCTTGCTCATTTTTTTTAAATGGAGCATGTTTATTTCAGTTTGTCTCTGTGTGGCCATGTGACCATCCTGTCCCTCGCAGAGTGACTGCTGCAAATTTTATTAATTTTTTTTATTTAACCTTTATTTCACCAGGCAAAAACATTAAGAACAATTTCTTATTTACAACGTTGGCCTGAAAGTGCTGAAACACTTAAAAACGGGAAGATGGGGAAGGGGAAACAACATATACAGTGCATACTGTGTTTCAAAGGAGGAATAGAAATCRAAGTGTAAAAATGCAGTGTAAAGAAGTTCCAATCATTTGCTGCATTGAAATAGAAATACATAAGGCCATTATAAAGGTATGATAAAGTATTATAAATGAACAAGAGCCAGTGGGTATCAGGACAAGACTGGAAGGAAAGCCAATTAACTTGAGAGTACAACAGACAGTGGTGAGTTTTATATGGAGCATGAGTAACGAATTGAATCCAATTTTTTGAAGAGTTCCCTTGCAAGCATGGTGATAAATTATGCCACCACAATCAAACAAAGGAAGAATACACACTTCAACGATGACCTTTTTGGCTGAGGATGTAAAAGATGAGCGGTTTCCATACAGGAAGCCAAGTTTTGATTTGACCTTAGTTTGCAGCGTGGTAATGTGGTGACGGAGGGACAATGAACTGTCTAACCACATTCCCAAGTGTTTGTACTCTGTAACCTGCTCAAGGATTGTTCCATCTGCAGTGAGGACTAAGTTGGGGGGATTTACATTTTTCTTACAGTTAAACCATAACCAAAMAGACACTARTGACCCCCGTGACCTTGAAAGAWAAAAGGCTAAAGATGATGRATGAATGAAAAAAMWWAWWAAAAATAGTCTRTTTGTTAGCAATTTTGCTATTTTGCAATTTTTTTAGCAAGTGGTGTGTTTTGTAACACTATAGACCGATGCCTCAGCTTGAAAACCTTGCAGTGAATCCCACCACTGACACCATCTGTTCAGGCAGAAGTTATAATGGAGATCCAGCTCATTATCTCCCGCCGCCAAAAGCAAATGTGGAGGTAAATACAAAACTTGGCAAATTCTAGAGATACGGAATTCAAATTTGGCGTGTTAGTATCTCTGATGAAATCATAGCCACCCTATCAAGATAACTGCCACAAATTAACCAAATTCACGTGCGTGAAAATAGTTATACTTCAGTGAAATTTGTAGACAGAGTTAAAATTTGGTATGGTAGTATCTGAGAATCAGTCTTAACACCTACTCTTGAGTGTTGTTGGTTGTGTGTCATCATTGCTTAAAGMTTTGCCACTGTGCAGGCTGTGAGAAAAATATCTCAGGAATGGTTMCAGCTCATGAAAAGAAGGCTAACACAGAAATAATACAGAACAGGATGAAGCTTGAATGAAGAAACAGTGAAACCAAGTCCAGATTAAATCAAACCTGAAGATAAAAAACAGAAACCAACATACATGATTGTGCAAATATTAAATTTTTAATTTAGTTTCTGTACAGGGATCAGATTTTCTCGTGGTTTTTGAAAGTCTTGATCAATATTTATAACATTTTTCAAGTTTTCTATAGACTTTTGCTGCTTTTTACAACTTTTGGACTAAATAAATAAATTTATCAACTGTGTGTAAAAAAACATCATCACGTTGTGGTCCAAACATTTGATCCCTCGCCACCAGAGGGAGACATCATGTTTCAGGAAACAGAAAGTGAGTTGAGGTAAACAGAGAGATAAGATCAGGACTAATAGGGAGGATGTCTTGCCAACCAGGRAACTCAAAATAACAGAGAAGCAGAYGCATTGAGCCAGATTTAAYCAAATGACTCATTTTAAACTGCACTGCTGATACCACAAAGTTCATAAAGTATTAAGTGCAAATAAAAATGTCTGGTCTTCAAACTTGTTCATATTTTAAACAATAAGCTTTCACATGAATATCAACATTATAAAACAGCTTAAACTTCCTCCTCTCTGTTTTTCTTTCTTTTGTTCTGTTATTTCTGCACATTTCTTCAGTTCATGTCGATTAGAGATTGCAGGTTTTTCCTTTTAGTGTTGGAAACTCAGTCAGATGCTCACACATTTGAAGGAAGCTAAAAGAGCACTGGAACAATCTGTAGAAATCCTGTAAAACAATATAGTGTTGATTTCATTCAGTTTTCTGCAATGATTTAAATACAGTGAGTGTATGTTTTCCATAAAGACCACAGATAAAGCAATAGCCAGATGTTCATTATTYAAGAATATTTTGCCACAAAGCTCATCACTTGCTAATCTTCTTCTTTCCAACAGTGGCTTTTCAAAATCTTCAGTACTTTATTCAAAGATTGAAAGGGTTTATTATCATATACACAGATAAAACACGTTTCCCCGAGCAATGAAATTCTTACTTTGCCGTCCACAGTGAAAGCCAAGAGACAACCAGACGAAAAAAATAAAATAAAATAATAAAACGATCACTTAAAGCATAGTAATAAGGAAAAAAAAGGATAAAAAGACACACTTGAAACAAAAAAAAAGAGACCTAACTAGAGGTAATAACATCAAAAAACGGAGCAGCACTATCAGTGTTTAGAGTGTTTTATCTTTTATTTCATCCACTCTCCATTCAGGTACGGAAAAATATTTTAGAGTCAGTTGTTGTTGACATAACTTTCCTGCAGAGGAGCARAGTTCATAACATTTACTTTTAGCTACTCTTAATTCCATTTCACTGTTTCATTGCAAGTTATTTGTTCACTGGGGGTTCCGCCTTTTAAATGGCTGGAATTCCAAATGGCATCACTCCAGACCAATAAAAATCAATCAATCAGTCTCATATATGAACTAGTGTACAAATACTGTTGTGGTGAGATTTTTTTTCCTCCAATGCTATCTGCCACTCTGTGCCACTGTTTACAGTTTTGTACTTTAAAGTACCTGTAACGTCAAATGTTTGTAATAAATATGAATGCATTTTTGGAAAGATAACATGAATAACATATTACAACTTTTTTCTCACACCTCTGAGATGAACACTTGTTGATATTTTCACATTTGTAGGAACAGGAAGTGATGTCAAAGGGGAATATCTGAGTGTAAACAGAGCATTGCTAAAACAGCTAACAACACAGAGAAGAATCTGTTTCTTTAGATTATTTTGAGTCACCAAAGAAAAATAAAAAAGAGTCAGTTCTATAATTATTGTGCCAATAAACAAATGGGAGTTTTCTTTCTTAAAGAGTTCCCCTTTGATGTCACTTCCTGTTTCACTTTGGCTCAGCCACATTCAAAGAAAATACGTCAGTTATGTGACAAAATGGGTAAAATTCTGTGTATTGTTTCTTATATATAAAATGTTTTCTTTGACTTTTTGTATTTGAAGGATATGCATGTCACAGACACTTTTTAAATCAATGATTACCAAGAGTCTCTTTAGTCACAGTTTCTTCCCACAAACTAAAACATGCCTGTTAGGTTAATTGTTAAGTCTAAATGGTTACTAGATGTGAGTGTGAATGGTTTGTCCTGTGATGAACTGGCAGTCTGTCGTTCCAAGGCACCGGTTCTCCTGTGACCCTGCATAGAAATGATAGACGTAAACAAAAGTACTTTCAGACCAATATACCTTCTGAAAAACTAAATCTGTATTTGTTCCTACTATAGAAACACTGTGTTTATTTATAAATAATACACAGGAATTTGTTTCCTTCAGGACTTGGTTTACTTAAACTCCCTTGACTGAGCGTGTAAAGTCTGCGGGTCCAGCTTCTGAATTCCAGAGCTGAAAGTCACTGAGTGACGAACACAACAATCACACCCTTTTTGGTTGGGTTTGTAGAACTTTCCTCACCTGAACACTCTGTCCTGGTGGTAAAGAGCAGCTGACTCCTGTCAGCTCTTTGGTGTCTGGATCATCATCTCACTTTACTCAGTTTGCAGGCATGTTTCTCTTTAGGCCATATCATGCTTTTGGTGTTTTTCCTTCTTATGTGGCCAAGAAAACATGCCCACAACAAATAATGTAAATGTAAACACCTGTGACATGACAACACGTTTTCTGAATGGCAGAAAGTTCTTAAAGTCTAAGAATAATTTAGGCCAAGAGAAAGATGGAACAAGGAAATGAGTGAAAASAAAAACTGAAGACATGAAAATTTTTTTAAAAAACCCCACAGAGTCTTTAGTGTGTGTCGTATTTTTATTTCCTGATCTAACAGGACAGTGCTAGCCAAACCTGATCCTTAAACCAATGTTAAGCCTATGGTCAAGCAAATAGTAAGTAAGTGAGTAAAGTTTTATTTATAGAGCGCCTTTCACAGAAATATATTCACAAGGTGCTGTACAATCATTAACAATGTAAAAGTGGTGGAAAGATAAAATGAAACAGAGCAAAACAAAATTAAACATAAGCAACGTAATGAAACATCAAATCAAGATTAAATTCTAAAATTGTAACTCAGACACACGGTCAATGCAGATCAAAATATACAAAGATACACAAAACCTAGAGAATGGGGGAGAGGAAAAAAATCTGCCGTATGTTCAATAATAGGAAAAACATAGTTGGCGAGCATTCAMYMTGGAGGYAGGCTGGTATTAATGATGAATGGTTAGCTAAACGCTTGAGTAAAAAAGTGTTTTTAGGTGTTTYTTGAAAGAGACAATGTTATGAAAGGAGCGCAGATTAACAGGGAATTTGTTCCAGAGCCTGGGGGGCCACAGAGGAGAAGGCACGGTCACCACGGGTCTTAAAGCGAGTGAGGGGAACCATAAGGAGATTTTGATCCTGTGAGCRGAGGTCCCGTCTGGGGTTGTAAGTAGTAGTAAATAGTTCAAATCATTTGAAGTGGTGTTCTGTGGAAAGTTTATGAATMATAAACATCTTACCGGTTGTAGCTCTTTGCATGACCTCAGTTTGGAGGAATAAAATTAAGTTCTAACTTTTACATCACCGTCATTTTTTTTACATAGTTATTGAAATTGAAATACATGCAAGCACATTATTGGTAGCAGCAGCTAGCCGTGTGTCTGGAARTCCTGTTTGAAGGAAAATGGCCATTTTGTGTGTTGCAAAATTATTGCCGCAGTTTATGCGCATCTTGGCCACAACATCTCATCTTTTATTAGTACCCCTTAAGGCCCCATTAAGACCCATCCTGAGTGACCACATTGCAGTCAGACGGCCTTAATGTGCATCAAAAACRCCTCAACCCAATATRGCTTTGGAGGAGGTCTGAASCCCTTTTATCTGYACGTTTGGTGGTCTGAACACAATCCGTCCTGAGCTCTGCTGCAGGACCACCTGAACTGATGTGACCCCACATGAACAGCATCGTTACCGCTGTTATTGTTTAAAAATCTGCCTTAGCTGGCAGATTTACGATAACAAACAGCTGTTCTTGGGAATATTCTGAAAATACAGCTGTTTTTTCTTTCTTTGTTTTGGGTCTTTTTAGCTAACCATTTCAATAAACTGCTTCTCAGAATCCTTTTTAATAAAACTTTTGTTTTGTTAGATTTTTATGAATTAGAGTGCAGTAACTCTGCATAATGTTTCCTCTTATTGTTTAAATTGCTCATTCAGCCTTGTTTTGGGACATCCCGTGGCTGCTTGGAATATTTGTTGTGTTGATTGAGCTGGTTTTTTAATGTGTTTTGGTGTGATTTACTGTCAAAGAAGGCCGCTGTCAATAGGGAATGCCACAGTGTCAGCCAAGCTCTGCCTCCAGARCGTCACAATTTCACTACATAATCAAAGTTAAATCACCTGTTAGTCGTGTCAAAGTTGAGACTGTGTGTGTGGACATGTTTTTGCTACATCGTGGGAACCATTTTCCAGAAAAAGGCAGCCTCGTGCTTTTCATTTCAAATGAATTATTGTGTAGAATACTGTAAACATTTAATTTTACGAGATTTATAGCAGAAAAAACAGAATACGCATTTCACTCTTGTTTGACTTACTTTTACTTGTTTTGATCAGGAGTCATGAGGTCAAACCAGAGCAGACAGAGGCTGGAAAAAAAAGTCATATTTCTTGCTCAGAATGAGCTGGAAGGCTGAGGGATGACCGATCCAGATCTGCTGGTCTGACTGGTAAATCCAGCGGAGGTGTATGCTGCCTCTTCAGGCTTTCAGTGAGGTGTGGCGAACAGAAAACAGACACACAGGTGCAAAGGAGGAGAGGAAGAAGAATAAAACAATTCAGAAAACCTGAGGTGCTGTTCCTGGATTCGGTTTGGGCATTGACGTGAGTACAGCCTCTTCATTACTAGTTTTACCAGCGCTAACGTGTGTGTGGGCAGGGAAAGTACGTCCTCACAATCATTCCGACTTTTTCTTTTGCACAAACATTGCGTGAACTCTGCAGCGACACAGGCAAAAGAGGAAGAGAGCAAGATGGCTGAGGTTCCAAAGATTGAGCTCTTTGTTAAGGTAAGGCCTAAAACACATTACTMACTAAAAAAACTAAAAAGTGTAAAAGCAGGTTTATAATTTTCATTTAGGATTTTTCTCCTTTTTGTACCAAACGTCATTATTGCTCAGCTGCCCTGCAGGCATTACATTAAAACGCAATTAAATCAATACTTTTTAATCTGTCAACTTTTTCTGTAAAGAAAACCTCAGGGATGCCAAGCCGTTCAAACAAAACAAGGTTTTATTTTTCTAATTTAATGTTTATTGATTTCCTAGTGGCTATTTTTAATTGTCTGGATTCAGACAAAGATTTAAAAAGTGCAAATGATACATGATTAATGAGAGCCATTTGCAGCTTGACTGAAYTTTTAATTTAAAGTCATCCTGGTCTGAGACACAGATTCAGAATTATTTCAAATCTGAATGCACTTGTGTTTCCCATCAGTAACAACAGAAGACTCGAACTACATTGTTAAACATTAACATTTATTGTTTTTCATTTGCAACCACTGAATGCTGTATTTAAACTGGTGTTATTGTCTGTCAGGCCAGTGACGACGCTGAAAGCATCGGGAACTGTCCGTTCTCCCAGAGGCTCTTCATGATCCTGTGGCTGAAGGGAGTCAACTTCACCCTCACTACGGTTGACATGAGGAGGTGAGAGCACATTTTCTCAACAGCTCATACTTTGTTTGGGGTGTGTCCACGTCGCCACTTGACACACGGCGTGCTGGCGGATTGTATACGGTGACGCAGTCAGACAAGAGTCAAAACAAATACGAGAATCTAAGGATCAGTTTCTGTGAGACTGAAGAAGGTTTTTCAGTTTGTTTTGGAGAAATATTCCTGATGCTGAACCGATCAGACAAAATGTGTTGAGTCTTTAAACACTGGATGATAAAAACTCATATTTTGTTCAATTGCACACCAGATTTTCTCTCATGAAGCATAAATAAATATATAAATAAAAATAAAAACAAACAAACAAAAAATGTCCTACTTTTTCTTGTTGGCATTTAAAAAAATAAATATTTTTTTGAGTGGGATTGAGCACTTATAATTAGTCAGTGTCTAACCTGCTGCAGATCTCAATAAATCTGGTACAAGTTTTAATAGGTAGATGAAGCTAACATGTACAAGTGCAGATTATTTCCATCTAAAACACCTAAAATAAAATAAAGTTCAACAATGTGACCAATTACTGTATTAAATGTTTATATATTTTGTCACTTTTGCACAAAAATCTCATTTATTTTATTTTACTTGCAATTATAAAATTATTGATCCTTATGGATACTTATCAGATAAATCTGA
Organism: Austrofundulus limnaeus; assembly: GCF_001266775.1. Taxonomy (NCBI): domain Eukaryota; kingdom Metazoa; phylum Chordata; class Actinopteri; order Cyprinodontiformes; family Rivulidae; genus Austrofundulus; species Austrofundulus limnaeus. The sequence goes on from NW_013952422.1 coordinate 3,214,906, forward strand.
GTCCTGTTTCCCTAACGAAGACTTCGTCCTCTGTATTTTTTCCCCGAAAAAATATAATTTTCACATTTTCCAGGCACTTTATTTTCTTTACAATTTTATCCTCGCTTTGGGATTAGATCAGTAAAATTTTTTGGTCATAGCAGATTATAATTACATGGATTAAACACAGGTATTGTTCAGTTCAGAAACAAAAACAACTGTCAGGACAAAGTATCAAGGTGTTTCTGCAAGGAAATCTCTTTGTGACTCTTATCTCCAGAATTCTTTCTGCAGTTGGGACAAACAATCTTTGTACAGTCAGTTTTTCCCTAATATGACTTTTTAAATTTATTTTTATCATTCAGCTAATATATTACCCTCTATCCTTATACCAACCTGACTCTTCTAACCATGCATTTTCTGTACCTGAGTCTCATTTTTGGGAGCTGGCACCTCCAGTGATTACTGTCTGAAGACTATAAAGAAATAAGCATCCTCCTTTGGAATTTGTTGCCAGATCTTTACTCCTGTTGTATTCAATTGTTGCCTGTTTGTGGATGTTTAAGAACTTCAAGAACTTCTGTTTTAATAAGGACAAATAAATAATTTATCCTCAGTTTTGCAGCAAATTCAGAATTTAATTTACAGCCAGATCAGGCAGTCCTCCTGCTTCATTATGTCATGTAAAGCTTTTTTTAACCACCAGAGGGCGCTGTCCCGTGGCTTTTAATTATGGTGCTTTTCCTGTTCAGTGTCTGTCAWGTTGCTACTCACTTCTAGCTGTTTCAGCCAATCAGGTATCAAAACATTCGGCTCATTCAGGACATTAATGCTATGACTTTAGGTTTTTGTAACATTTATACGTTTAAAAAGTAATTTAACTTTATTTGCAATATTCTTTTTCTTTGCTAAAATGAATCCTTGAAAAATGCTCCTTGAATCTACTTTAGCATTCTTGCAGCAATTTTAGCTTTTAGCTGCTGTTCTGCCAGTTTTAGATTTTGCTCATTTTAGTTTTTAGCTTTATATGTCGAGCTTCTTTTCGGCTGCAGCACTGTGTTTTCATAGCAAATTTACAATTTTTTTGTATTTTAAGAAGTCTCAGCTTTTAAGTTTGGCGATAATTAAAAAAAATAACAAATATGATTGTTTTTTGTGTTGTTAAAAACAGGATGTTAGCTCCACACAATATACATTGTTGTTAAATAAAAAAAATCCTTCAAAATATAAGGAGTGTGTTTGTAAAGACTGCAACTAATGTGATTCTCACATTCCTTTTAACCACATTCACTCTGTTTAAAAATGTTTGACTAGAAACTGATCATTTCATCTTTGATTTATAACAACTCTTTGTTACGTCTCAGGGCCCCAGATGTGCTGAAAGATCTGGCTCCTGGATCTCAGCCTCCTTTTCTTCTCTACAACAAAGAAGTGAAAACAGACACCAACAAGATCGAGGAGTTCCTGGAGGAAACTTTGGCTCCACCACAGTGAGTAAAGCGCATCACATTTATCCTTTTCTCATTCAAACATAAAAAGRAGGATTGTGAAGTCAATCAATTTGTTTTACCAATCACAGATACCCCAAACTGTGCTGTCGATACAAAGAGTCCAACGGTGCAGGGGAAGACATCTTCAGGACGTTTTCTGCGTACATTAAAAATCCCAACCCTGGWTTGAATGACAGTGAGAAAACCTTCAAAAAAATTATTATTATATTGTTGCTGCACGATGGTAAATGTTACAATGAGATTTATAAATGTCTTGTCTTCCAGTGCTGGAGAAGAAATTCCTGACCACTCTGGTGAAGCTGAACAGGTACCTCGAGACGGCCCTGCCGCACGAGCTGCAGAAGAACCCAAATGAAGCTGAGTCTAAACGTTTGTACCTGGATGGAGACTCCTTCACCCTGGCAGACTGCAACCTGCTTCCCAAACTCAACATCGTAAAGGTACAAAGATGTGAAAAGTTTTATCATCACTGAAGGCAAAGTGGCAATAATCGTCATCATCACTTTGCCACATTCTTTGCATGCTGATCCTTTTTTAGCAGCTCTTGTAGGCCAGCAGTAGAACGATAACACAATAATGCTTTTGTCTGTGCAGCGTTTATCTAAAAAAGTTGAATCAGGTTATCTTTACAGGTTCTTCTTCACTTCTTGTCTCTTCTAGAAGAGAAAACATTAAAGAAGAGTGACCCGTCCAGAGGGCCTGACTAAACTTTTATTTTTTAAATAGATTTTTTTTAAAATCTGGATTATTGAGATCAGGATACCTGTTTTTTTGTCTTTTCCAGACACATTTTAATTGAATGTTTTGAAAATAAAACCAACCAAGATGGCCGCCACAGCTGAGCGAACTTACCGAGCACCGAAATGCCAACGTCTCAGCCAATTTTAAAAAATACTGAGCTCAGTTTTTGTGTGGCAATAGCTGAGAGATGTTCCCTACACTGAGCAGTAAAGCTTAGTTTATWGGCCACTCACAAGATTTCACATTTACACACGAGATTGTATAACGTCACATAAAAAGTTTGACCAATAAATAAATAAATAAATAAATGAATAAATTTGTTCCTTCTCAACATTAATTGATCTTAATTTCAATTTCTGGCATAAAAGGCGACAGCCCAAAAAAAACTAGTCGCTTAATTTATTAATTGTAATGTTAAATGTGTGTTTAAAGCCCTCCCTGACTGTTTCTTTTCTCCAAAGCTGATAAAAAAATCCTCTTTCCTCAGGTGGTGTGCAAGGAGTACCGTAACTTTGACATGCCCAGAGAACTCAAAGGTCTGTCACGTTACCTGGATAACGCCTACAAGCAGGACGTGTTTCGATACACCTGCCCAAACGACTCAGAGATTCTCATCGCCTACAAATCTGTGGCCAAATACCTGACCAAATAGATCGACAAGG
>NW_013952422.1:3219461-3221160 GCF_001266775.1 Austrofundulus limnaeus
TAAATTAATATTTTTGTAATGTCAATAATAAAGGCTGCAAAAGAACAATATGGTGTTTATGTGTRTGAATGAATATTGTGATTGTTAAACTTTAATTTCATATTTGTATAATTCATATTTTAGAACTGTCTCTTGTAATGATCTTAACGTTTCAGAATTATTTCACATTTTCTTTAATTTACTGGAACTCGACCCAGCTTGGTCAACGTGGAATAAAACTTCAGAACTGGGAACACCTATCTCAAAGCGAGATCCGCCCACCTCGTTTCTGATTGGCTACGTGCTTCAAGCGATACTATGGCAACAGCCGGGAAGGGCGGAGCCAAGCAAGTGACTGCATAAAGAAAACTTTGTTAGCTAAATGCTAACTTATTTGTGCATTCAGCGATGTGAGTAAGCTGCAGTGGCGCCTCGAAGACCTTCGGGAAGTAAGCGCAGTTGTTTTTGTAAACGCTGAAATTTTTAACGTTAAAATGTGAAGTGAAATTTAGCTACTTATCTATTTTTAATATTAGCAAGACGGGTAASCGCGGTCAGACAGCTGTGTTAGCTAGTGTTATTATTTGGTGACATAACGTAAGAGCTTYAATTATGAGCACCCCAGGACAATATCTTTGTTAGACACCGACCGGTTTAATTTTTATTGTTTTTTTTTTTTCTTATTTCATGGCTTAAGCTCCAGATACCTAGCTCATTGAGGGAAGCTGTTGTTGCTAATCATGCAGAATTGGTTCCTCGTCTGTTTCCTGTCCTCTCCAGACAGMCAGCCTGGGTTCTTCATGAAATTTGACCGCGCTTCGCTTATATCGAGGCTCGTTGTTAAGTATTCTTGTCTCACAGGATGGAGTGTTCTGGAGAAGATGGAGACCTGTGTCAGTGGCCCRGTTCGGAAAGCACCACAACTCCATTTAATAGATACGTGACAGAACAGACCTGGGATAAGGTAGCTTCACTTAAATGATGCCGACTTTTCAGTCGGGTTAAAGCCAATAATGTGGTACTGTTAGTATTTGCACTTGTTCTAACATAAACTGTGTTTAGATGCTGATGACCAGCAGGAGTGTCCTGAAAGAACGATTGCAACAGTTTGTGGAAGAGAGGATGCAAACCACCATGGTATGTAATGTTTTCACTGGCACCCTGCATTCTGCACAAGGAAAACAAGGCATTGATTCCCCGAATGACTGATTAGTTTGATCTGTTCAGGCAGATTAAATTAGTGAAGAAAGGGTAAAGAGACTGCATTCTCAAAATTTTCTGTAAATTAAGATATTTGCATTCTTTGCTTTCTTTCATCCCAAAGTTTTAGACCAAGATCTTCCTATGATGAGAGGGTACRGAGTTAAATCTGTTTTGGTCCAACCTGGAAAATACTGTAATGTTGGCAGTCGTATAAAGTTGCGAGGTGTCATGATCAGAGCGTGTCTTTTGGGAAGACTTTTAGCTACTAGCACAGCAAAATTTAGCTCAATATTTTTGTAAACCTGACTGAGTTAGAGTCATATATTTGTGTTGGCTACTGATTACCTGTGGTCAGAGGTTTATAGTAACACAGTACATTTACTTCGTTATAGTACTTAAGTAATTTTTTATGAGGATTTATGATTTTACCAAGTATTTTTTTAAATCGTTTTACTTTTATTATTTATTATTTTAAATCTAAAAATGATACTTTTACTTGTTTGCTTAAATTGAACAC
>NW_013952422.1:3221170-3269228 GCF_001266775.1 Austrofundulus limnaeus
ACCCATTTCTAAAATGAAAAACCAATGACCAAAAGATACACTGACCCTAAACCTAGCAGAATAAATAAGAAGCAACATACTTATTTTCTTTAAAATATATATATATATTGATCATTTTACTCAACTTGGTTTAGTGGAACTACTTTGGTTCAGTAAATTCAGCAGTTTATTTCTGAGAGAGTGTGTAAAAGTACTTTTRCTTTCCTGATTTTTGTGAACAGATTTTTACTTAAGTACTTTTCTCATCAGTGAAATAAATTTTTACCAAAGTCATTTTCTGTGAAATTATTTTTACTTTTACTTAGTTATATATTTTCAGGTAGTTTATAGACCTCTGGCCTTWGGTGGCCATCTTGATTTGGGTTGACTTAAAAAATGTATCAGTCGTAGATTTACATCCAATTCTTACATTTTGAAAGTTTAAGTAAAGTTTGTCTATGGGTTCTTGAGATAGTTTGCCAACGCTACAGACAAACATACGTACAGTCAAGAATATTACTGCCTTTCTACAGTGGGAGATGATTAAAGAGCATTGAGTGGCATATTTTTGGCAGGCTAATGTTATTATAAATGTCGTGTGTACAGCCACACAGAGGTGACTTCTCACATGACCATGTTTTTTCTCTTGTCTGTCATCYAGCTCACAGGTGTACTGATTGGAGCTGCATTTGCAATCATACTGATTGGGATTGTGGTGTTCTTCCTCTACAGAAAATTCAAACTCGCTCGTGAGTCATTCTGTGCTTCATATTTATTAGATTTTATTTTTCTTTTATTCCTCCGYCTGACCGGACTGCACCTGCACTTTCTGTTTTGATTTTCTGACCAGGTGAACAGCAGCCTGGTGTGCCTCGGTATCGCTTCAGAAAACGAGATAAAGTGCTCTTCTATGGAAGGAAGATAATGCGAAAGGTTTTTTTGCTACTTTCAATTCTGTTAGCATGAAAACAGATTTTTAATCTAGTGGATTTGCAGCCACTCATCGCAAACCATGAATCAAACAGGAATACTTTTTTCACTCGCTTCGGCTCTTTCTGTAGGTTACACGTTTTTAATTTAAGCACACATTAACCATCATTTTGAGAAAAAAAAGGGCTGAGTTTTTCATTTTTTTATTTTTTAACCATTTCTTATGACATAATGAGAACCTTTTAAAATGAACTGTGCTGTACATATTTCTACATTTCTCACCAAGCAAAATTTTGTCTTGTAACTTTGATTATTACAATTGTTGTATGACACAAGTTGAAGTATCTACGTTGCAAATAGTGACAATGAATCATTTTACTACGCTCTCCAGCAACGTGGTCTACGCCTCAAAGAATAACAAACGTATTTGTGTTTTCAAAGGTCCAGACACTTTCCTCGACTTCCCCTTCCTCCTCCAGCTCGGTATCAAAGCAGCCGCAGCGCATACGCAAAAGGACCAAAGTTTTAAGCATTGCTCGCAAGTATGCACCATTTCTATGGTTTTAGCTTTGTTAAAAATCTGCTTTGATTTATTTCCCCCCCTTTTTTGTCATCGTCTTCTAATGCCATTCTTTTGTTCCAACAGAATTCTGAGGATTCGCAAAGACCCTCCCGCCCTGCAGCATAAGGAACCCCCTCCATCGCTGCTGGAGGCAGACCTGACAGAGTTCGACGTGCAGAGCTCCAACCTYCCATCAGAGGTTCTCTATATGCTGAAAAATGTCAGGTGAGCAAAAACACAACGTTCCCCTCGTCTTCGTTTGTCTGTCACATGTTTTAAAAAGTTTCTGTTCTTCGACTTGTAGGGTCTTGGGTCATTTTGATAAGCCTCTGTTTCTGGAGCTTTGTCGCCACATGGTGTTTGTGGAGCTGCAGGAGGGAGAAGTAATGTTCAGGCCAGGAGATGATGATGACAGCATATATGTGGTGCAGGATGGTCGACTCGAACTCTGCATTCAAGATAATGTAGGCCACAGTTACTTCTTTTAGTTCAAACTTGCAGCTGGTTTTAGGTTGTTTTTTTCTTTCTCTTGGTAACTTTTTCTCTGTAATRGTGTGAAACACTGAACACAATTCTGTGCTAGATCATCATTAACAGTGATTCTACTGTGTAATAATACACATTTAATGTTATTTAGTAGAATGTGAAGCAAAAAATGAGCACAATAAGCTCTTTCTTTCAGTAATTTGTGCAGAAATCTGAACAGCAGAGGGCATAGAGACTCTGCCTTTTGTTATGAATGTCTTTTTGTTTGACCTATGCAGATATATTTACTGTGTATCAGTGGGTAATTAATTTGTTTCGTGATTTATTTTTTCCCATGGATTTATTGGCAAAGGATGGCACAGAAGCGGTGGTAAAGGATGTCCTTCCAGGAGACAGTGTCCACAGCCTGCTCAGTATTCTGGACATCATCACCGTGAGCTGCTATTTATTCTCTCGATGCACATCAGACTAGATTCTGTCCTCATTTGTGCTCTGATTCGTTTCCTTTCAGTTAGTCTACCCATCATTTACCTGTGAGTYAGCTATTATTTTACAGATTAAAGTGCTTTCAGAGAAACCTTGCTCACTCAAAACTTCATAATTTTGGTTTGTCTTTCATAATAAAAAATTAAAAGGGAAAATCTTGACTGTATAATATCAGAATGCACACAACACAGGGCTGTCCTTTGTCTCATATCCTGTCTGTAGTGTTTATAGACAGGATGGAAGTCATTGTTGTGGAGAGGAGGGTGTCTGGTTTGGAAACAACAGGGTCTCGTCTCTGTTTTATGTGAATGATTTGGCTCTGTTGATCGTGCACTGGGTGGTTGGCAGAGGAGTGTGAATGATGTAAGGAGTTTAAGTATCTATTAAGTATTTACTGGTCTGTCTTCTTTCCAACCCTCACCTATGGTCATGAGGTGTGTGTATCATGAATGAGTGACCGAAATGAGCTTCCTACGTAGGGTGGCTGGGCTCAGCCTTAGAGATGAGGTGAGGGAGCTTCATCATCCGAGCGGAGCTCGGAGTAGAACCGCTGCTCCTCCCCATCGAAAGGAGTCATTTGAGGTGGTTCGAGCATCTGATTAGGACTCACTGAAGGGATTATGTATCCTCTCTGGCCTGGAAATGCCTTGGGTATCCCAAGAGATGCTAGGGAGAGGGAGGTCTGGGTTTCTCTCCTGGACCTGTTGCCTCTTAGCAGAAGATGGAGACATAATACAGCGAACAAAAAATACAGAGTCCTTGAAGGCCTGTTGCCTTGTGTGACAAACTTTTAAAGAAATTTCTCACATTATTTGTCATCACTGAGTTTGTGATGGAAGTAACTCTCAGCTACTTCCACACAAAATGTGAACTCACTGTACGTAAAATTGATTTGAGTTATTGCTGTGGTGGGCACCTTCAAACACATCGAATCCAAAAGTTAATAAGATGTAAATGTACACCCAATGATTATTTTTCAATGATATACATCCAGTAGTTCATAACATATTTTGCTAACAAAGAAAAAAATGCACCTGTCCAGATGTAAAAATAAAACAAAAACATTATTTCTGCCTTTCTTAATGGCGAGAAAAATAATTAACTTACAAAAACTTAAGGGTACTCACTTTAAAGACTATATTCATGTGGATGTTACACTTTTTAAAGACACTCTAAAGCTATCTCCTGGTATTTGTACTGTAAATATTTGTACTGTTTTAAAGTACCAGGTGTATACACATAATAAACTGAGAGGTGCATCACTGTCTTAGACCACACCAATATGGGTCAGGTTTTTATACCGCCATGCTTTCTGTTTTTAACATGCATTTGTTCTGCTTTTATTCCAGGGATACCCAGCTCCTTATAAGACCGTATCAACACGGGCTGCTACTCGCTCCACCATCTTACGCTTACCTGCATCAGCCTTTGAGTCAGTTTTTAAGAAATACCCTGAGACACTTGTGCGCGTCATCCAGGTAACACACTGTCCAGCAGTAGATATGAAAGTGTAAATAAATAAAAGTCAGATTTTATCAAATGTAGATGCAGTTGAAGAGAAATATGCAATATTATCTGTTTGTCTGGTGTTGCAGATAATCATGGTGCGACTCCAGAGAGTGACCTTTTTGGCGTTGCATAACTATCTGGGCTTAACGACCGAACTCTTCAATCCGGTAGGAGGGAAATTAATTGGCTCTCACATATTTGTGTGCTTACACAGAGTCAAACCAAGGAGCTAATGCAGGATACCCAAGCTTGGCTTTTGATCAAATTACACATAGCAAAGGACGCCTCGTGCACGTTTGAACAGACACGTGCAAGCCAATTTCACACATCATTAAACGCACGCAGCATCATAACATGGTCATTCCTGTAGCTCAGTGAAATAAACTGATTAAAACCTTTCAGACAACAGAAACCTTTAAAACACTGACTTTTATTATCAATATTGTGGAAATGCTCATTCAGCTTTCATACGTTTGTTTTCCTGTTTTTGTACATTTTTAACTCTTTCTGTATACTTTGTGCTATTTTAGGCATTAWTATCAAAAGCAAGTACACTTTGTTTATATAGTACCTTTCACAGACTGAGATCACAAAGTGCTTCACAAGGAGCAAAAAAATAAACATACAATAGAACAGACAGTTCTGCGAAATGGCTGCACAGACSGGTCCAGCTTTAAGCTCCCTCGGGTCGTTCATAAATGACCAGCCCAGTTCCCGCTCACATGTATGAGTTCAGAAATGAAGCCGGCAGTGCGGAACCAAACGAGGCGTGGAGCAGAACTCGGCTCGGCTGAAGTGGACCACAACGCATTTATTTTGTGACGAACGTCCGCCTAACATCAAACACAAAACAAACTGAATAAACTTACTTTAATGATCCTGTGGTTAAATATTTTTTAAATAACCACAAAGTTGCTGTTCATCTTTAATCTTTATCGGTAATAAATCTGTTTGTTGATTAATCCTGCAGTCACTCACGGCTCTGTCACACTAGACAACTGATGCCAACTTATGAAACATTTTCTGTCTAAATTGCTAATAAAAGTTATATATTTGATCAATTTGTTAGAATTATATTATGTACATGCCGAAGAGAAGCTTCCTGTTGATTTATTTTCAATTTTATCTTCAACATAGACCTCTTTAAAATGTTCATAAGTTGGCATAAGTTGTGTAGTGTGACAGGGCCTTCACAAATGCCATCAGTTCATTATTATTATTTTTTGAGCCGCAGCTCCACAGTTTTTTATTTTTTCCTTTTGTGGCTCAGAGGGGAGTCAGAGGCAGGCTCTCTTCTACCCATCTTGCCACCTTCATGTTTTTTCTGACTGATCAGAGAAGGACAGGACTCGTGTCAGCCCCGGACTCAGCTGTCTTGTGAATGAGGCTAATGTCAAAGCATACAATAAACAAGATAATGCAGTAATAAACATAAGCTTTTAGCTCAATGTTTTACTTAAAGTGTCTTAAGCTGCTTTAAAGAAGCCAACAGAGTCAGCYACACAAACACAGGGGCAGACCACAATCAACAGACTCTAGCTTGGAAGGACAGGTCTCCTTGAGTTCAGCCTAAGGAACCTTTGGGATATTTTGGCCTAAAAACTCAAGATTATGGCTAGAACCAAGAAATGAACGGAAGCTGAAAAAAATTCATATCTGATATTTGAAGATAATCTATTTTTGTGAGCCCTCTACAGAACTTGTTAGATATTATAATCAACTAATCATAAAACTTCAATCATTTCAACTGATTAAATAGTATATTTGTTGGATATTTGTCTTTTGAAGCCAATTTTAGTTTTTAGCTACTGTTTTGCTGCCTTTTGCTTTAGCCACACTTAACTTTTAGCTACACTTTTACTTGTGTTTTGCTATTTTTAAATTTTAGCTAACAAACTTGTTACTTTTGGCTTTTTGGTAATGTTTTGCTCCTTTTTATCTTTTTAGCTTGTGTTCTTATAGCTTTTAGCTTGTGTTTTTGCAGTAACAGTAAGTTTTTGTAAGTGTTTAAGAAAGCACAAAACCTGCTGTTAAGCCTTCAGCTGTTTTATGATCTGCATTAAAGAAATCTTGTGCCGACTAGTTATTATGAACCTCAGATCAAACATCCTTTAACCTCATCGATTTAAAGACTAGACCGTAACTAAAATGCAAATAATTAAATTTTAATCATCTCTTCATTCACAGGAGAGTCAGGCTGTGCCTTTGTCTAACATAAACTCTGTGATGGCCGAGGCAAATTCTGGAAAGATGACACGTCGTCTCTACTTCCTGGATGAGTTACCTGCAGGGACCACTGAGAGCACTTCAGAACCAGGTCTAACAATTGTGAACAAACATTTAAAATTGACCTTTTTTTTTGGACGCTGATTCATCAACACTTTGCTTTTCGCAGATAATGTAAAGGAAAGTCCCTCAAACAGCTGCAGGAGAGTACGATCCATCTCCATGCCCACAGACTGTGCTGGTGGGTTTCTGTTGGGGTCTAATCCAATAAAATAATGGCTTTTGTCTTTAAAACTTAACCAAAATATCCTGGTCAAAGAGCACTAACACTTGCAGACTTGTGATCTTTATTTTTGTCCTGTGTGGCAGGAAATGACCTGAACATGGCGTGTGAAAGAGCGCGAGTGACTATAGATGAAGCTCCACCGAGTCCAGTCACTCAGAAAGTACGTTTTTCTTTCTGTGGGAGTTCTCCGTGGACTTTAATCCAACATCTGCTTCACTTTATGCTGCTTGTCTGCTCCAAATCAAAGTCTTTCTCTTGTCTGTCTCTGTAGTCCAGTTTAAAGAAAAATGTGACCATGCAGCACACATCAGCTGAAGCGCTTCAGTGTGCAGACAGTGGAGGGCCGTCTGATGCTATCCACCTCAATAAAAGCAACGCGATCCTCCAGGCTGCTAAGAAAGACCTGCAGGAAATCATCCAGCTGCAGGTAAGGATGTCATYAACTTTATGTTCACTTTCTTTAAAAATCTTTGTTTTAATGGCTTGTTGAATGAGAAACTTTACGTTGTTTATTCTGCAGGACCCTAGTCTACTTGAAGGCAGAGTGACTCTTCATCATGTCAAAGCTGGCTCTGTTGTAGCTCGTCAGGGAGATCAGGTTAGAGCAATAAATTACAATCATAGCAACTTTATTTCTTAGTTTTAATACTTTAGTGTGAAAGGTTCTTACATGTTTGTCATCTTTATTCACATGATTTGTAATTGTTTTAGCCTATTTAGTCTCCTTTCAATGAGAAATCCTTTTGTAGAGTTTTTAAACTTYAGCTGAAATAACTTATTGCCTTGTACTCTAGTAGAAACTTGTGCTTTAAAGCTTTTATAAGACTGGTGTTGATTCTGAATAAAAGACAAGTTACATCAGGCAACTGATTTTTAGCAAGCAAACCTTTCAGTCAGACATTTTATTRTTGTTTTCACTTGTTTAACTTTGTCAAAAAAAAAAACTTAAAGGGAACCCCGACTAGTTGTAACTTTAGACTTTATTTGATAAACATTTACTTCAACTGTAAAACAAAGACTAAAAATACTGTAGTTTTTATAAAAAAATTGTCGTTTTCTCTTTGTTTTTCCCTATTTTTCTATTTTTTCTTTACTTTAAAAAAAATCACTTATGAAGAATTAAGAAACTAATATTAAGTTCTTTTTTCTACTGAAGTGATTAAAATATTGTCACAAGGACTGCGCTAATGCTAAATCACCATATAAGCTCGGGCACTAGCGCGAAAGCTAACAGATTCAGCTAACATGAAGCAGTTCTGTTGTCATCCAYCCACAGTCATGTCTAAATTCTCCTGTCTGTCAAGTCGCTCTGGTTTCATTTAAAAGGGTTGATCGTCATTAACCTTCAAGGTGGTTAGAGCTCGATGCTTTGCCCTGGAGGGAAAAAAAAAGCCTCAGACCGGTAAACATCACAATTTACCCAGTATGCTTTGTGGCGTGAATAATATGGCGCCTTCCATGTGACACTATATCTTTTAAAATATCTAAAAACTAAATGGCCTACAGTATTTTTGCAGTCTTTGTTTGACAGTTGAATTAAATGTTTACCAAAAAAATGTCTAATTTTATAACSAGTCCGGGTTCCTCGTAAAATACTGAATTTAGGACATGAATAAAACACAAACTCTAAAATGTTTTTTGTATCGCATTGCAGTACAGCCATCATCAAACTGTCACTTTTTGTGCTACAAATTTAATTTGTCCTGTCTTTGTGTTTTTAGGAGGTGAGCATCCATTTTGTGATTTCAGGCCTCCTACACGTTTACCAGCGGATGATTGACCGTGAAGAAGATACGCGTCTGTTTGTGACGCACCCCGGGGAGCTCGTCGGTCAGCTTGCAGTCTTGACCGGCGAGCCCCTCACGTTTACTGTGCGAGCCCAGCGAGACTGCAGCTTCCTCTCCATTTCTAAAACGCACTTCTACGAGTGAGTCATAAGAACACAATCAGTGAACAGCATACGTAGCGTTGTGTTTTAAATTGAATGTTTTAAACTCAACACTTGGTTACTTATTACGTCTAATTTAAATTATTTTTTACTCCTCAGGATAATGCGAGCAGAACCAAAAGTGGTCCTGAATGTTGCGCACACAGTGTGCAGGAGGATGTCGTATTTTATCAGACAGATAGACTTTGCGCTTGATTGGATGGCTGTGGAAGCTGGCAGGGCTGTTTACAGGTATTCTGCTCTAAACGTTTGTTTGTTGTGCACACAACTGAGCGCAGACTGTATGCATATAGAACACAACAATGTCAAAAAGGCCAAATTTAACCAAAGCTAAATGAAAGTTTCTTCTATAAATATTTAGGCAGGGTGAGAAATCCGACAGTACTTTCATAGTGCTGAGTGGTCGACTGCGCTCTGTGATCTTGAAGGAGGACGGCAAAAAGGAGATGATTGGAGAGTATGGACGTGGTGACCTGATTGGAGTGGTAAGAACCTTGGCAGAAAAGAACGACTATCATGTGGAAAATATTACTTTCTATCTAGAAAAACAGTGTTTTTCTATGTAAATAAAGTCTGCTAAATTARAAATCGGCAACAAAACATTCATTAGTATTCCTTTATTCGATTTTTATAGGAAAACCTTGCAATTTTTTWAATTACGACCTTGATGTTCAAACAGATAAACTTTATTGTTTTTTGCAAATATTCACTCATTGAATCTGATGCCTGAAACTTGTTCCAAAAAAAGCAGAGAGAGAGGGTCATGTTTACCACWGTTACATCACCTTTCTTTTTAACAACACTCTTTTAAGTGTTTACTTGTGTAAGGGTTTATTCTTACACTTCTTATAACAAGGTTATAAGAGTAATTTAATTAGCAAGGATCTCTTTTATTTTGGATAAACATTTCTTTAGTGCAAAAATGAATGGACACAAAAGTAACTCTGTCAGTGATTGTTGATTTGAACCATAATATGCGATCATTTATTTTACAAATCATACAGAATTGACTATAGAGTACACCTGATTGTGAACAATTAATTTCCTATAAAAAGTTTTGGGACCAGCAATAACAAGCTTTTAACTTCTTAATTGTTAACCACACTTAAATAGAAACACAAACGTCAGATTAGATGTTAAACACCAGACATTTGAGGCTGTTTATCTTAGGAGTTGGCAAGGAAGAGGTTAAGAAAAAGGTTGAAGAAAGATGTTAGCTTTTCTACACTTTATCTTAAATAATGTGGGTTTTAACCAGAAGGGCGAAGCGTTCTGTGCTCAGCTTTGGTCAGACCTCGACGTCACACACAGCCAGCTTTTACCTTGAGATGATGTTCTGTCACCTGCCAGCTAGGTGTGGGTGCTGCTGGCGAATCTGTCTTTAGACCGTCGAACAGGGGACCCCCGGCGTGCTCTTTGACTCGTTTGCGTCCACGTCAGCCGTAACCAGAAGACAAGGCCTCGACTGGAACCCAGGTTTTAAATAAAACTTCCGTCTGGAGAGTTTCTGAAGGTGGATAAACCAGGCGTGGTTTTCCACACTGTGAGGTTTCCCCGTTGGCGTGAAGGGGCCAAACCTGACAGTTTTCAGCTTTTGATTCCCCGGAGAGAATCTAGCTGTCACAGTGACTGACGGTGGTCAATCACCTTTACTCTCTGTCTTTTCTCAGTGTGCTAGACGGGCGGAAACTGTTAGTTCCTAAAAGCTTAGAGAATCTATGGTCCGCCCTCCAGAAGGTTAAATTAGAAAAATAAATTATCAAGGAAAGTGTTAGTTTCAGAACTCGCTGTGGCCTCCTGAAACAAAACAAAGATTATTTGCTGCTGCTGTGTGGTTCAGAACGACACATTTCATGACCTCTTTAAATTATCTGATGAGCACTTATTTAAAACATAACTGAAAGAAAAATGAATTGCTTCAAGTTCAAAACATTTAAAACATATGGTTCAGACAAGTAAAACATTGATATTTCATCAACTTAAACCATAAAGATTATTTTAGTCAAATAAGAATTTTTCCCACAGAAAAACCATACATAGCTGAAATCATACTGAGGGAGGAGAGAGATCTGTCCTCTCTTCTCCTGTAACTTTGATAAACATTCTCTGATTATCAAAATGCGTAATACTTTCAGTTAAGATAACACTAAATCAAATAAGAGAAGATTCTTCTGTTTTTATCTGATTTAGAAGGAAAGTGGCCTGGGGTGGCCTAAATACTGTTCAAAGTGGAACAGAGTTTTTGTCCATTCGAAGGCCCATCAGAGGACTGAGAGTCCAAGATAGTTCCTTGATAATTTGACTCGAGGTGATCCCTACACTTATCTAGAAAAACAGTTTTTTCTATGCAAATAAAAAGTCTAATTCATAAATCAGCAACAAAATCTTTATTAGTAGTCCTTTATCTGCTTTTCATAGAAAATACTTGCAATTTATTTAATTTTAWATACTGCCAAACATGCTCGTGAGCCTGAAGGCTTATAATCATGTTCCCTGAGGTTTTGTGGGGGTGCAGGGGTCATTTCCAAYGATCATCTGCTACCTGTATGACAAAAGCAAGAGCTGTGTCTATATTTATGACTCATRGTCAGAGTTGTAAAGTAGCAAGTAYAAATACTKTACTTAAGTAGAAATTTTGGTTATCTGTACTTTACCTGAGTAATTATTTTCCATCTACTTTTTACTTCTACTCCTTATACTGTATTTTTACACAATTATCTGAACTTTCTACTCCTTACAATTATTTAAAAGAATTGCAAAGAACTTGTCCAAAGGACCGACCCACCTTTTTTTCTTCTTTCTTTTTAAATGTGATTCAATGATTTTGTTGGTTGAACATGGGTAGTCTTTGTTTGGTTTAGGCAGACTTTCCGTTTATTTTGTGGTTGTGGTTTTACTAGACAGTAACCTTCAATTTCTGACCAAGTGAGAACTGGTGGTTTTGCAGGTGGAAGCTCTGACCCATCAGAACAGAGCCACCACTGTCCACGCTGTCAGAGATTCTGAGCTGGCCAAGCTACCAGAGGGGGCGCTCACCTCCATCAAAAGGAAGTTCCCACAGGTATAGCACAATTTTTCTTCACACAAACTGAATTTTAAAAAGTCAGTGCAGCCAGCAGAGGGCTGACGTCTGTTTAATGAAAGAACAGATACAAAGTTTCTGCTTCTCAGGTTGTCACTAGGCTGATCCATTTACTTGGTCAGAAGATTCTCCAGCAGGTCAACGTTCCTCTTTCAGGTGTGTACTTTGTCGGCAGCTGGCTCGTGCCGATGCTTCGGCATCGTTTGGTTGTTTTGATGTGTATGGTGTGAGTGAGAAGTTTACAACTCTGTGAAATGTGTCCAGCTCGTAGTTTGGCACTCCACACTCCAGGAAGCAAGTGGGATGCAGGGAATCAAGCCTCCAACCTGTCCACTGTGGCAGTTCTGCCTGTTTCTGAAGAGGTGCCTTTGACTGCCTTCACTCTGGAGCTGCAGCATGCACTCCAAGCTATAGGTAAGCAATGAAATGAAATGTACATATTCACATTTCAGTAACTCTGTTTCCATGTGTTAATCAAGCAAATTTGAAGCAAGTTTATAAAATGCTGCATTAATGCCGATATATGACTGCAATCAAAGTAGCTGGAAAAAGTCTTGACAAAAGTGAAAAACAAGACTCATTGTAATAACAAAATTATATACRATTTTTTGTCAGATAAATAGCTAATTTATTATCATTACAAAAACTATTGGCCATATTTCCTTACTTGAAGMAGAAAAAGCTGTCTGTTTATGTGATTAGATGTGTAGGTTTTATGGTTTTAAAAACTTGTGACCACTTTATTGCCTCGTGCTTGAACACAAACTTGTTTGAAGTTTTCCTGAATTCATAGCACTGAAACAGAAAAAATAATCAGATAAGATTCATAGTAATCTTGTGCCAAAAAGAAATACCTGCCACTAACTATAACTGTTCTACCCTACTTCAMTGAGACATTTTAGAACTTGATTTTTCCTTTTTTAACCCGATCATGAGCTTTTCAGGTCACGTCTTGTTCCTGCGCCTCCATGTGTTTCTGTACATACCAGGTCTTTCTAAGGCTTTGAGGAGTTAATTCTATATCAGAAACAAAGGAATGTCAGGTATTTTGGGAAGACGTTAACTAAGTGTGATCTGATCACTTGCAGGACCCACACTTCTGCTGACCAGTGACATTATCAAACAGAGACTTGGTGCTGCAGCACTAGACAGGTACGGTTTGTGAAATGCTGAAATTTACTGCARGATGTTAAAAACTGGAGAAAGTGCCACACGTTCCAGCTTCAGAGGATTTTTTCCCCCCCTTTAAATGTAATTTTATTGATCTCTTGTCAGTTTTTGCAACTTTAGAGGAAGAAATGATGATTAAAATTCTGATTTAATTAAGTTACTACATACTTTTAAGTTTTCATTATACAGCTAACCCAGGATCAGCTGTTTTCCATGGTCTTCCTGTTAACTTCTTTTGTTTTAAATGTACTTTTAAGCAAAAATGAAAAAAAAAAAAACATCGCCTGAGTGCTTGATTAATGGACTCTCGTCGTTTTTAGTGTTCATGAATACCGATTATCCAGCTGGCTGGGCCAACAAGAGGACATCCATCGCATAGTTCTTTACCAGACTGACTACACACTGACCCCGTGGACTCAGAGGTGCATCCGTCAGGCTGACTGCATCATAATTGTGGGAGTAGGGGAGCAGGACCCTGCTGTTGGGGAGGTGAGCTGGAAAGCGTGCAGTGAGAGGGAGGTGAAACTGAAAAAAAATGTTGTTTTTGTTTGATTGGGTTATTTATTTAATCATTTTATTGCACTGTTTAATTGCAGATTGTATTTTGCAACTAGAAATCTCAATTTTTTTTTGTTTTTGAACATTACCAATCAGACACAAGTTAGAGAAATTACATCAGCCAAATAATTTCCATGAAATAGTTGTCTTGTGATTTGGAGTAAAGTTGAAATGATCACACAAATTTTACCAGCTCAAAGTGTTCTTGGATGATTGTTTTTGTAAGTTCTTAGGTTCTTGGTCTTACCGTTTACTCGAATGATGATAAGAGGGAAAATCAAGTAATGCCAGGTTCACACAGCAAGATAATTATGCCGATTTTTGGCTAAAATATGCCCTTCCAACTGTCTTCAGGATGATCCGATTTATTGTGGTGGCTCTAAAGATAATCTTATGAGATATTCCTGCTATGTTGGAAGGATGTCAGGACCACTCCAATCTCAAATCGGGGATATTCAACATGTTTGATTGTCTTGGCCTGATTTGGCACAGATAGGTGACAGAAACACGGAGGAGAATCCAAAATACAGAAGCCAAAACAACTGCCATKTTGCACCAGAAAGTTTGTGGATGTCTGAAATATCTGTTTTAGTTTTTACTCTGTTAAAAATAGTTCATAAACTATCGCCATCACTTCTTMCTCGTCGTCTGTGTTTTAAGTTTTCTGAAAAGGAAATGCTTTCTGGTCAAAAAGGTTTTCAGTAACTGAGATAGAGAAACATCTAAGAATAAACATGGTCAACTTAAAGACAGATGGGATTCAGCAGCAGTGAATAGTGACRTATTTCAGTTCTGTTGTAAATGATTAAAACTCTAAAGCCACAGCTGGAGTAGACTCAACAGAACTGGATAGCTCGTGACTAAAAAAATACTTGGAAACCCCAAGACAAGTAGGTGGTGAGCTTTGAAAATTGGTAGCAACAGGTTAGCTGTGGTGGGTTTTTATCTTCTTTTTACGTCATTAATACAACTCAGTTTGTTTAGATGTTGGAATTTGTCAGAAACCATCTTTACATCAAAAGTTATGCGTTTGTACTGTTTTCAGACATATGTTCACATTCACCTGCTAAAACCTTTTCTCCTTAGTGGTAGTAAAATATTTGCCTGTAAGTAGACCAAATCAAATGGATTTTATTTTGAAGGCTGTGTTGGATCGTAGTTTTTGATGATCAGAAAGTTTTTTTTTCAATTCAATTCAGTTTATTCATTTCATTAAAACAAAACAAATAATTTTATATACAATGAAAAGAAAAATATAAAAAGAAGAATGAGAAAAAAGTGTGTGTGTGTGTGTGTGTGTGTGTGTATGTGTGTGCATTAAAAAAGCAAACACAGAGTCCCACAAATTGCATTTGCCTGTAAGTAGACCAAATCAAATGGATTTTATTTTGAAGGCTGTGTTGGATCGTAGTTTTTGATGATCAGAAAGTTTTTTTTTCAATTCANTGTGTGTGTGTGTGTGTGTGTGTGTGTGTGTGTGTGTGTGATCTTATATCTGACCCTTTTTTCAAGAATAAGTTCATATAACAAAAAAATCTGTTATTAACAAAACAAAAGACAAGAACATCTTATCTGTCTAGAACAACAATCAATATAGTTACACATTATACTGTTTTGTTTTTCTTAAACAATCCAACTTTTATCATTTTCTTAAATGTACACAATGATCCTGCAGTTTTTACATCACTCCCCAAAWTATTCCATAGTTTTATTCCTTGAATTAAAGTACACCGTTCCTTCAAACTAGTTCTGAATTTGGGTTTTACAAATATCTCTGTCCATTTAAGATTATAACAACTCTTTCTCTTAACAAAATTTACTTGGATGTTTAAAGGTAATGTGTTTTTGTGGGCCTTATACATAACCAGTAGAATATTATAATCAACCAAATCAATGAACTTCAATATTTTCAATTTACAAAATAATGAATTTGACGGGTGACGACAGTGTTTTCCAGTAATAATTCTCACAGCTCTTTTCTGTAATAAAAAATAGAATAGTAGTAGAAATTTGAACACCTCAACAATGTGCTGCTTCTGTAGAGAAATTTAATGTGGGACTAATCCCCTCCAAGCAAAATTAGGTTTTCTCTGATTTGAATATCACAC
This sequence comes from Austrofundulus limnaeus, assembly GCF_001266775.1. Classification (NCBI taxonomy): domain Eukaryota; kingdom Metazoa; phylum Chordata; class Actinopteri; order Cyprinodontiformes; family Rivulidae; genus Austrofundulus; species Austrofundulus limnaeus. The sequence goes on from NW_013952422.1 coordinate 3,236,501, forward strand.
AGAATTAACGTTTCGTATAATTGCAGCTGCTTCTTTAAAACAAACGGTGGCCTTATCAAATATTCTGTGACACATCTAGTAAACTGGATGCTTCAAATCTTAGCATTTTGTAAAAAAAAAAAAAAGTCTGTACTTTTTAAGAACTGCAGCCCTGTATCCATTTATTTCCCTAGCAACAAAACTTTAAGAAATCAGTCGAGCACGAAGTGATTTTTATGCTTCACAAGTGTGTTATGAAGCAGAAATGTTAAAGCAGCCATCTGTGGTTTGATAAGGTTTGTCCTAAACATTATGCAGTTGAGTCATGTTTAAATCCATATGTTTAACTGAGTAGTGCCCTAACTGTCTTTTATTTGACCTCTTATATATAGAAACTRTGAGTAAAGAGTAGATGGATGTATTTTTTTAAAAAAGCCTACACTTTAAAGTACAGCTGGAGAAGGAAAGGTAATTGCCTCTAACGTGGGGAGGAAAAGTGTTCCTGTTTAACTGGAAATGGAGGACAAAATGGAAAGATGGATCAATATTTACTTTGGCTCAGAATGAGTCATAACTCTGGCCGGATTTTTATCTTTCAGGGCACACAAATTCTCATCCTGCCCGTACATTAAACCTTTAGCAGAGGGGGAGAAAAGGCCTATTGATTAGTAAATAAATCTGACCATCCTCTCTAACTATTTCGATCTTCAGAACAAAACCATCAGATTTTTTTCATTTAGAAGTGATTAGGAATTTAAAAAGAGAACTGGATCTCTTTTAAAAAATAAGCTGGATCTGTTTATTGTTTAAAAAAATCTTTGTTTCTTAAAATGAACTAAATTTTCCATCTATATATAGAAGTTCCAATTTTGTGTTAATTTTTCTTTCTAGTGGCTTATTTTTTTTCACATCAAGTTTTCAGTATTCTCARTATTCAATCTGTGCCAGGCTTACACAGGAGAGGTCCTGATGGGGGGGGAAAAGGCAACCATAAAGTGCTCTAAAACATCTGTGTTTAATGCCTTCCCCTTTAGTTGGAGCGTATGTTGGAAGGGAGCGCGGTGCGTGCCCAGAAGCAGCTGGTCCTGTTGCACAGAGAGGATGGTCCGCCGCCCCAAGGGACCGTGCACTGGCTCAACATGCGAAGCTGGATYTCCAGACACCTCCACCTCTCCTGTCCCCGGAGGGTTTTCTCTAAAAGGAGCCTTCCCAAGCTGGTTGGTATAAATATAAACATTGCCAAGAAATGTTTCATCTGTAGATCAAAGCAGCTTACATAGCCCCATTTGATTTAACCAGTTTTAGACCGAGCTTTAGATGGGATCTTTWGCTTTTTATTTCAGTCGACATTCACTTTTAGGAAGTCACCGTTTCTTTTRATCACAGTTGGTTTGCTTGTTTTTGCAGTTGGAACTGTACCAAAGAGTGTTTGAGAAGCCAGCAGACCGCCACTCTGACTTTTCCCGTCTGGCTCGCATTCTCACAGGCAATGCCATTGCTCTTGTTCTCGGAGGAGGAGGGGCTAGGTAACGTTTAACTCGTTTTATTTAACCCATTTTGACATTTTACTCCACTAAATATGTCTTTCTCTTTTGTGTATTTTTTCCTGTCACCTTCTTAAATCAGGGGTTGCTCCCAGGTAGGAATCATGCGAGCCCTCTGTGAGGCCGGGATTCCGGTGGACCTAATTGGTGGTACTTCAGTGGGTGCCCTGATGGGGGCACTATACGCTGAGGACCGCAGCCACAGCCGCATGAGGATTAGGGCCAGGGAGTGGGCAATGGTGAGAGTCAAACCACTAATTTAGCTTTAGWTGCATGTGATGCAGATTAATACTGAGCTAAGTTTCATCATCTATAATATTCATCACAAATTCTATTCCMAGTGTCTTTAAAAGAATTCATGCACTTGTTTGTGGGAAAGTAGAATCAAAGCGACGTTTAGTGCCTTTTGAACTGGAGACACTGCTCCATGTAGGAACACTGTCTAATTAAAATAACTTAACTTTTTAAAATAACTAAATTAAATGATGAATACACCAGTAGAGAATTGCTGCGGTTTGTATGATCTGAACGAGTCAGATTTTATTTGATACTCTTTTATATCAAATGTCGCTTTGAAGGACTGATCATGCTTTTAAAGCCTTCTTTTTCCCATTTAAATCATTCAATTGGGTTCTAGATAAAGTGGAACTGCAATGCTTTGCACTCAATTCCTCCTTATTGTCCACAAGCCCCTCTTTCTCCCCTTTTCTGAGGCGTGTTTCAGATCAACTCGTTTTGAGGCTGTCTCTTCACACCCCGCCACCTCCAGCTTCCAGAGCGTTCCATTCTAGTTTACTAATAGAGAAAATTGAACAGGTTGAAAAAAAATATGACCCAAACAGAATATAAAGATATCACTGCAGCACAGAGAGAAATAAAATTCAACTTTCTCCACTCCTACAGACTCCATGTACACAACAAAATGAATTTAACTGATAAAAAAAGTGCCTTTAATTCTACTTTGTGCTTCAAAAAACTCATAATGAAACATGAACGTTTGTCCTCATTTTACTCTTTCTACAGGAAATGACTTCCAGGTTCAGGAAAGCCCTGGATTTCACGTACCCATATGCCTCCATGTTTACCGGTGCTGCTTTCAACTCCGGCATCAGTAATGTGTTCAAGAGCAAACAGATTGAGGTGAGTTAAACGAGCGCTGCTGTAAAGAATAAAAACTGGGAATAGAACTAAGCTGTTGCAGACCGCTCACTGCTAAGATCTGTTTTGATGCAATGTTTTTTTTAAATTGCAGGACCTTTGGATCACGTACTTCAACATCACCACTGACATCACTGCGTCAGCCATGAGAGTACACACTGATGGTAACTACTGGTTTGCTCAGCAGGCATGGAACCTATGTTTGGTTATTTTTAATTAGAAATCACAGGGTTGCAGTTTAAGAGATTTCCTGTTTGCTGTTTGAGGGTCTTTGTGGCGGTATGTCCGTGCCAGCATGTCTCTGTCGGGCTATCTGCCTCCTCTCTGTGATCCCAAAGATGGACACCAGCTGATGGACGGAGGCTACATCAACAACCTACCTGGTATTATTTTAACTGAAATACTTTAAAAAGGATATACACAGTCTTTTGTCTCCTCTCTGAACGTTGTTAGGTTAATGAGTGCATTTCTTTAAAACTTTGTGTTCATTTTGCTCCCTCCCAGCTGATGTGGCGCGTTCCATGGGGGCCAAAGTGGTGATTGCTATTGACGTGGGCAGCCGGGATGAAACCAACCTCACTAATTACGGCGACTCCCTCTCAGGCTGGTGGGTGCTATGGAAACGCTTCAACCCCCTGGCTGAGAAAGTGAAGGTGATGAATCGATTAGCAAATGACACGCAACAAACTGCACATGGCTGTTTATKTAAAAAAGAAAAAGAAAAAATCAAATCTGAATAATAATGAAAGCATTTTTAGAGCTTGATGCACACGGTGGTTTCAACAGGTGTTGAACATAGCGGAGATTCAGTCTCGGCTGGCTTACGTGTGCTGTGTGAGGCACCTGGAGTCTGTGAAGAACAGCGACTACGTCGAGTACATCAGGCCTCCCATTGACAGATACCGCACTCTGGAGTTTGACAAGTTTGATGAGATAGCCGTAAGTTTGAAAAAACATTTTTTTTCTTCACTCATCTTCTAGTTTATTCATAAACGCTTTGTGGGAGTTGATTTTAATAACAAATAYATGTAAAGTTGAGTGGCCTGTAGACATTTTTGTTTGCTAAGGTTTATTATATACACRCACACAGACTCAAGTAATTTATCACCTGCCTTTTATGTTGGTGGGTGATTAAAAATATACACACTCTCCACATGTATGGTGGCTTTATATGCTTCTCTGCCAATGACATTTAGAATAACGTGGATTCGTTTTGTGTTGCAGGAAGTGGGATATCAGCAYGGCAAGACTGTGTTTGATGTGTGGAGTCGCAGTGGTGTAGTGGAAAAAATGCTAAAAGACAGACACCAAGAGGATTTCCACAACATCCAAAGGAAGAGCAATGTAAGCACGGGGTTAATYAATATTTGTTGATGATATAAATTGGCTAAATGAGTGATCAAGTCTTAGAGTTTGTATTATTTTAGGACATGAGCGTTGTTTGTAATCTAACAGTTTCCTTTTGAAGAAAAAAAAATCTATTGACACTAAAATTTATCTCTCAGCAATATTAAGAAAAGGCCAAACTTCTAATAAACAACACAGAGGAATGAGGAAGAAAAATGACATATTTACTCTTAAACTGAACAGTAATTTGTGGAGGATGATGGAACTGAAAACAGAATTAATGTAAAGAATCTCATCCAAAGCAAAAAAAAGCAACAAATGCACTTTGAAAAAATAAGCGAAGACAAGGACAAAGCCTTTGTTGTAGTTGCAGATTTGAACAGCGATGCTGTCTCCAGCCTAACTCCCATTTTCATTCTTTAAAACAATATCCATCCCACACAGACGATTAATGGTGCCTATTTTCAGAAGCTTCTGTAGGATGCAACTCTCCAGAGAAATAATGCATGTCTTCACCTAAAAAAAACCTGACACTGCTGGTCAAAACTTAGACAATTCAAGAGCTTGCATTATTTGAAGGAGAGCACATCAACCTGCTGCATTCATCATGTTTTATTAGGAGTGGCTTCTTTGTATGGCAGATAAATATATTTAATGGACCGGTCAGGGGTTATAATAAACACTGTCAGATTTCACCTTTCAGTCCAGAGGATACGTCATCCTTAAAGACGGTTGTTTGATAAACTTGTTGGACCAGTAAAGACAGAAAAGTGAGTGTCTTGATTCCTGTGTCTGTGCTGAAAATAAAAGGATATTATCTTCATTTCAATTCCCTTTAGGGAAGTATTTATTACTGAATAAAGAGAGGAACATATCTAAATTAGCTCTGCCAGTTTTTTTTTAGCTGCCTCCTGTTTAAGTTTTCAACACTGAGCATAAAAAAGATATATTGTTTTGGGAAGGGAAAAAAAAACAAGTTTGACATCTGACAGCTGACATAACAGCAACACAGTTGGGTAGTAAGTGTATGAGGAGCCCTAAGGCTGCATCATGTGACAACCTGCAAGCTTGATAAATGACACAAATAACAAAATGCTTTTAAAAAACAAATTCTCAATTTGCCCCTTGGGTTTGGTTCTAAATTTAAACAAATTCCTATAGATCCCCATCTTAAAACAATCAGCATTWTGTAGAGCTAAATACTTTCTGGTCTTTTTTGAGCGTCCTTATAATTGCTTTGGTTTCTCAGTCAAATCCTAAACAAAGAGGCCAAAAAGTCACACATGCACAAAAAGGGCTTGCAGCTAAACGACTGCTTTGAGCTTCAGAGTTGGTCAACAAATCAATCACCGAGTCTTATTTACTTTTCATGAGCTCAGGTTGTGTCTCTTTCAGGTGTTGACATGTCCCAATGCTTCCTTCACTGACCTTGCAGAAATTGTGTCCCGCATCGAGCCCGTCAAACCTGCACTGATGGATGGTAAAACTACCGGCACATATTTCAACACTGCCACTTTCAGACACTTTTATTAAGATGCTTCTTGAAATGTGTTGACATAATGTCCAGTAGATGGATTTTTAACATGTTTTTCTCCAAGCTTTTCACACTTGCACAGAATAGCTGATTTTTCTTTTTATTTATTTATTAGGTAATTAAGAGGATTTACCAAACCAACAAAATAAACTACTACATCTTAGCTGCATGTGAATGTTGTGTGGAGAGAAATAAACTCACAATGTAAGCATGCACGCACAACTGCACCTATCTGCTCACCTGTAAATTTGACTTTTGAGACTTTTACAGGAGTAATGCTGCATTCAAGGCTGGTGAAGAGCTGGGAAATCTGAACTTTACCACTTTACTGAGTTCCTGGGAAACATCGCGTATAAACTTTACAGTTTATTAAAACACACATTTACATTGACATTACAGGGYTCTAAAAATGTTACATCTTGTGGACTGTACAGCTGAAATAAACAGCCTAAAATGAATAGATTGAAAATGTATCGGTACAAATAAATATATATTAACTGAAAAATACATTTTCCTGTTTGTTTCTCTACAAAAAAAAAGAAGAACCTATCCATTTAGAGAAATGTATTTTAGCTGTACAGTCTACAAAATTGTTGTGCGCGTACACTCGCATTGTGAGACTTATTTCTCTCCATAACATTGTATTGACAGAATGACATAAAGTTGAACATTTCTGGTTAAATGCTTTTCTATTGTTAAACACCAMCGCAGAAGCCGTCACGTTTCTTTAAGCTTCATTTTCTTCTATTTGCACTTTTAYCTCTTCTGACTTAWTCACCTGCTCACTCAGTTGCGTTTCTCACTTTCCACACGTCACATATTCCATCTTACGGTGTGCTTCTGTGCATCCTTTCCTCCACTGTTTCCCCTTCGTCAGAGGAGTCAGACGACCACACTGACTATGAAGAGGAGGCATTGGAGAGTGCCCTGTCTGACATGGACATGTACAGTCACTGTGAAGAGCACACTGAAGGGGAGGAAACACCTGACACGGTGTGAACTTCTGCACACTCCAGGGTTTGGGCTCTCTTCTAATCATTTTAGACTTCAGCAAAACATTCTTCTTGGGTTTAAAAATAAATAAATAAATAAATAAACAAATAAATAAATAAATAAATAAAATCGAGAAAACTTGAGCTGAAGGCATTTTTTTATAAAGCTTGCAAATCCCAGTCTTGTGATGTCATGTGAAAATTAAGGGAATGTTTTTAAAATATATATTTTATTTTATTTTATTTTATTTTATTTTGCTTGCAGGGACCGTACAACAAAACATTATCACCCATAGGCAACAGCTGCAGCATACACAAGGCTTCTAGCTAAAAGCTCATTTACAGCCCTCATCCCTGGTTAGGCATTTTGATTAAAAAAAAAGTTAATGACATGAATAAATRAGTACAGTGCAGTTACAATTTACACACAAAAAAACCCCAAAACAAAACATAAAAATACACGTCCAGATGAAATTTCAGTGTTCACTGTGTCTTTCAGCCAGTGCTTCAGTTTTGTTGTAAACATTTTCTTTGTTTGCTTTATGGAGCTTTCTGAAGTCCACATGAAATCCATTTGGGTGTTTATAATTTTAGCAAAATACATTGTTTTTCAGACGTTCATATGAGTTTGTTTTAAGATTTTAAATTGTTAAGAAAAACTATTTTAAACTGTTGATGCATCGTTGACAAAACGTAGAATTTCAGGTGTGTGGATGGAGAACAGTGAGTTGTTTGGGTTAGCTCCATAAAGTTGACAAATCAGTCTAATTAGACTTTTTCAGTCTTGATTTTTAAAAAGAAACGTGTAAATAACCCTAKATGACTCAGTTAACTGTTCCATAGGGATGAAAATTTTCCCAGAATCTACACAACTTTTGCTGATTGTTTTGCAGTTTGATCAATGTTAGCTTAAAGAATGATCATTTCTTCTGTAAAAAATGTTATAAATGTGTGAGAAATCCCCACAAAGTCYGTTTTACTGATGCTAAGAGCCTCTGTTTTGATAAAGATATATAAAACCCCACAACAATTTCAACACTCATTTTTTTCTTTCCTCTTCCCTTTCATTTCCAGGATGAGGAGCTAGAGGGAAGAGACACGCCTCTTGTCACTTTACTGAACAACGACCACCCTCCGCCGGCCCCTCACAGTCCATCAGAGGAGCCGACAGACCAACAAGTCTGTTCCAAACAGTCCATTAAGTGAGGCGCACTCCGATGAACTCTACCTGAACAGGTCGACACACTTAACCCTGCTTTCCCTCCTCTCTGTCCCCGATGCTTCCACCTGTTTATCCAGTCCTGGGTGCAGCCTCTCTGACCAGGCCTTGTTAGCTGCGTGACTGACATGACAAAGGATCAGTTCCTTCAACGCAGCAGAAACACAATACACCCAGCTGCAAGCTCTTATTTCTCATATTGAGAGTGTTGAGAGGACTTCCTAATGATTCATACAAAACACTTGTCTGGTGGAAGACGCGGGAAATCTGTTGTTAAACCAAAGATTTAGGGAAATATTAACACACACTTTTCTGAAGCAACTGCAGTGCACAGAATCCCAAAATTTATTTTGAAATTAAAGTGAGCACTGGAAAACAGACTTAAATAGTGTCAGTTTTTCCACCTATTTAGTTTTTAATGTAAATCTTGACAAGCTGCTAAGCTAAAACAGGTAAAGCACCTCTGTGTTCATGTTCTTACACACATGCAGTGATCATCAGATTTATTTGTCAAACACTAATAACAAAAAAATAAGAGCACACAGAACAAGCAACACACTTTTTGTTCCTGACTTTCAATACAGATTTGTCCCACGCTGTCCCTTTGTCCCTGTGCCAGGGACATGCAGGGACTTAATGATTTCTGTCCATTTCTGAGCACTAGATTGTCTCTCGATGAAGCGAGAGAGCTTCCACCTTTTTGTTTTTCTGGCTTGAATCTATCGGACATGAAGTGAGCAGCAACAAAAGGTCAGAAACATGTTTTGTCACAAATTATTTGGGTTATTATGTTGTTTCTTATTTATTGATTTTGGATTATTTTGTGTGAACTAACTATTACAATATTATGTTTGTTGTTTTTTTGTTTATTTATTAACTTGGGTTATTGATGGAAAAAAGCTTTAGATGAATGAATGCACAAGCATTTACATTATCTTTATTTTCTCTTTGTCGCAGTGTTTAATGCGTTGGTTCGCACAATACAACCATTCCTCATTCATTGCACTAAATTGCAATGATTTTCCAGACTTGACTCAAAACTTTGAGTGTTTTTTTTCTTATTTGCCTCTTCACATAGCACCTCGTTGTGTTGACTGTTTGTGCCATCTTTAATCCCGGTGCTTCAGTTTCCGCAGCCTTACGTGTGCAGACAGACAGAGACAAGCTGTGATAAACACACCAGTATGGTGTTGGTGAAAAAGAGTCTGGACAGAAAATGTGTGAGCACACCGGAGATAAAGAAATATTGTTGCTGTTTCACCAACGAGGTGATGGTGTTTGCATATTTTCTTCTTCTTTAAAGCCGGGGACAATGAATCAACGTCCTCTGGCAGGATGAATGTTTCACTACTTTATTAAATGGGTCATGGTTATTAATCAAGTGCTGATGGAAAGTATGGAGCTGTGCCATGTAGTTAATGCAACCAAGCCTTAGATGACCTGTGTGGAAACACTGTTCATGCACTTGTTTGTTAGCATATTGTAAAAAATGTTCACTAATAAGCCTATAAAATTATATTAAATACACATTTTTGATCAGCTGTTACCTATAAACCACTGTTGATTGTCTGACTTTGTCTCCGTCTCTTCTGTCTTGTGATTATTTAAAGCTGAAGTACGATTATTCAGAAATTTAGAAAACGTGCTTTCTGAGCCCAAACCTAATTGCCTCATTAACAGTCCAAAACTGACAGCATTCAGTCAGTGAGGCAGATTTAATGTTCTCTAAATCTAGAAGAAAAAAGCTGCTTACAGTGGAGAAAATAATTACTTGATCCTTCTTGATGACTTATTTTAAGTTTGCCCACTCACAAAGAAATGAACAGTGACTAATTTTTTATGGTAATTTTGTTTTGATTGAAAGAATATTCCCTCATCAACAACATGTCCAGAGTGTTGCTTTGACTCATTCCTGCATGTTTGAGAAATCCTTGAATCTCCTGTGGCCATGTGGCGCTGCCTAAAGTCTTGCTAACAAAGCTCCGCCTACTTTTACAAAGCTCCTCCCTGGAGCTCGGTCTGCAGCAGAGCTCCTGCCCCACAGAGCACCCCGCCCCCGAAGCATTGTCGTGAAGACGTGCTGAAGTGGGAGTGTCCGAAACGGTAGGGGGTTCTTAAAGAGACAGAGGTGTTTAGATAGACTATAGCTGTGTTTCCAGCAACATTTTTTATGCTCATTTTAAAGTGTCGCATTAGAAAAGGTGGACGGAAACAGCAAAATTTGCAAAAACTTCCTCAATTTTGCGAAATAGTTTTTACTTTTGTAAAATTCTATTTTGGATTTTCTGAAAAAGCAAAAGGAGATGGAAACATATGAGTAAGTTCTGACATAGCGAACATTTACCTTGATCAGCTGATCCCGCTGTCCAATACTTCTATTGGCTGCAGCTGGACCCTCCTCCCACTGTCGGCGTCTTCCTGAGTATAGTGAAGAGAATTGCATTATTGTTTTTCTACGTCTACAGACAGCATGAAGCATTATCAATACTAGTTGATATGACAGAACAATTACAACTTTCCTGATGGCAACACATTCCTGATAACTTCTCTCCATTGTCCCGAGATGTGTATCCCTGTGAGTTTGCAACTTTACTTCCTGTTTATTACAGCCATGCGTAATGTCAACATCTGACGTAATTACACTTTGTGGTTGATTCACTCTTAAGCCAGTAACAATAGATGGGGAAACACGATTCACATTTCTTCTTTTTTTTTTTCCTTTATGCAACATTTTAAAAAGTTCGCTCAAAATTCGCATTACAATTGGATGGAAACATGGCTCATAATGCAAAGACAGAATTACTTTTGATATATACAGCATTTTAGTTACTTGATTGTGGAACTTTTGCCTGAAAAACGTATAATACCTCTTTATTCATTTCATTTAAAACCAAAAATTTTATACACATTAAAAACAGAAGATATACACAACATATATACACAACAAAAAAATATACAAATCAAATTGAAATGAAAGGAGGCAGAAGAAAAAAATCTTATAATTTCTGCCCCTTTTTATAATTAATAGAAAGCAAAAATAATTAGGAAAAAAAAAAGAAAAAAAACAAAATAAAAACTTCAATTCATTCTCAAACAACAACTTGGACATTATAGAGTTTCATATTTCTTTAACAAACTTATTTTTGTCTTTCTCTTAAACACTATAATACGATCATACCTCTTTACCCCCATCAGCAAAAAATATAAGGACATTTGTGTTTAGATTATTTCTTTGTTGTAACAATGTCTTTTGGCAAAAAATCTTGGAAAACCTGTTAATTTAACTTTTTAACTTTCTGTGCCAAGTTTATATATATTTACAGCCTGTGGGAATGATGGTTTTTTTTTTGTCATTCCTCTTTTAAACATGGTGAGTTGAGTTGATTGCATTTCTCTGAGCTAACCACACTTTCTTTCAATGTTTTCACAACACATAGATCAGGAGAATCTAATTAATATATCGATTGATGATTGTAAGCTGTGGATGTGTAACAAATCTGTGGCTGCTGGGCTGAAGTGGATCAAATATTTATTTTATTCTACAACACACAAACCCATTTGTAACTTTTTCTGTAATGTGTTTTCTCTGGATTTATCTGTTTATATTCCGTCTCTCTCCATTTAAAAGAAACGAGTGGGAAAGCCTGCCTATTTATTTATTTATTTATTTATTTATTTATTTTTTGGGAAGTGAATAAACTCACAAAATCAGCAGGTGATTGAGTAATTTCCCCCACTGAATGGAAACTTCTAAGTTACTTTGTAAAATTTATCCTCATGCAGAATCTGCTGTGACAAGCTGCAGTTTGCTGTGTGCCACTCGGCCTTTTACAGTATCAGCACTTCACTAAACGTGTTTAAATAATAGCAAAAGGTTAGGGGACACAAAAAGTCACTTTTCAAAGTCTAATCTTTGCCCCTGTCACCTACAGCCTAAAGGATGAGTAAATATCCTGGACTGCAGCTGGTGAAGTCGGATGTTTCAGTCTCAATATATGAGCCACCGTCACACATGGAGCTGTTTACAGCACATTTACAAAGAATGATTTTAGATTCACCCCGCCGTATCGACGTGTCCTATAACGAGCTTTCTCATTCCCCTACTGTCCCTTGAGAAAACAGACTGGACACAGCTAATTAATGAGCAGAAAAGGGGGAATTTAGGTCACAATAAGTCTGAAAGAGGAGGGCGGCGCGAGTGGCGCTCGTCTCAATCGATACATCACAGGGAGGAAAGTGCACGGCAGAAAATGGGCTGAATGAGTGTAGGGTTTCTGGAAATTAAAGTCCTGACAGAGAAGTCAAGATTGGTGAGCAAGAGGAGCTGCCAGGCTGGTAGATGATGACCCCATCTGGACTGAATAGCTGTGGCAGCTAAAACGATTTTTGCAGAAGTATTTATGGAAAAAGTGGGAACGAGGTGACAGGAGGAGGTTTCTGACCTTCAACGGACAAACATTGTGATTAAAAGAGGGTCAGATGTCTGCTTATCTTCTTCCACCTCTCCTCCCATGTTCTCCTRCTCTTTTCTGGACGTCCTTTTGGTTTTATCGCCTCTCGTTTCCATTTCCCCCGCTTGGTAGCAGGCTGTAAAAAAAGAGGACAAAACGCGAATTAAACGGGTTTGTGGGTCACAGTTCTGGTTGCTCTAGTAAAACTGTTCTGACGTAAGAGTACAGAAAGTGCCAACACACAGCACAGGTCCTATAATCACATTTCATAGCTGCAACTTTTCCTGAGAACAAATCTGTTTAGTATTGATGCCTCACATTCAAGCTGAATGTAAATCAATCCATTTAAAGGAGACATATGGTGCTTTTAAATCCCTCTTTTGTGCATTTAAGTCCTTCAGTTGGGGTCTATAGAAAGTGGAACTGCAATGCTTTGTTCTAAATTCCTCCTTATTGCAACTCCACAAGCCCCTCTTTTACCCCTTTTCGGAGGTGTGTCTCATATCAACTCGTTTTGAGGCTGTCTCTTTAAATCCAAACTAGAGGCTTCACACCCCGCCTCCCTCCAGCTTCCAGACCGGTCCATTCTAGTTTGATAGAGGAGTTTACGACTATATGGCGGTGCACAGACGTTTTTTTTTTTTTTTTTTTTTTACAAAATGAATTAAAAGTTGTCAACAAGAGAAGACTTGTCCATCCAACCTTACATGTTGGAGCCAGAGTCTGACCCAGAGCCAGAGGAGAGTGAAGATGATGAAATTGTAGTTGGTCCAGACCTTATTTAGAAGTTAAGTTGCAAATTCTGTGATGTAATAGTTTAGAAAACATAATAGAAAATAGAGAAAATTAAACAGGTTGAAAAATGTGACCTAAACAGAATATAAAGATATCTTTCCAGCACCAGAAGAGATTAAATTAGACTTTTTTGCCTCATATAGAGACTCCAAGTACACAACATAATGTATTTAATGGCTAAAAATTGGATTGTGCACAATGCGTCCCCTTTTTAAGGTGACTTTAAAAAAAAAGCACTAGTATCAAGAGGTTAATGCTCTCGGCCACTCAATTTGAGCAAAATAAAACCCTTCAAAGGACTCCTTATGTTCTCAATGACTAAAATTATATTTAAAAACACCTATTTGTTAGCTGGACTTCTTTTGTCTGGACTTTTCTTTTGGACTCTTTATACTCATCAAATTCATAAAAGCAAAAAAAAGGTTTCTATTGGGGAAGTGATTCATGTATTTTTGAACATGTGCTCATGCATGAAGTGATTGCTTCAGCGGATCAGCTGTGAATTTATGCGGTTTTGGAGATAAATCAGAATCCATCAGTTTTTGCATCTTTGCACTGATAGTTTGTTCATTTTAACTATTAGATGAGTGATTTTATTTGCATTTTTTGTCATTTTTTAATAGTTTAGTATCTCTGCTTTGTGATGTATTGAACCTTTTAATACTTTTAACAGAAAAATCAATTACTTTTAACAGAAAATTTACTTCTCTAAGGACAAACTATTCCAAGACACGTTCTGTGTCACGATGATAGCAGTAATGGTGTCAGACTTGTATATAAAAAAGTTGGCTTTACCATTGTTCATCATCAGGCCTGAAAACAATCGAAAAATTATTTGTACCACTGAGAAATAGGGGTGCACCAAAAAATCGTTTCACACCAGAATCGTGATTCTCATTTACACCAAATCAGAATCGCTATAGAATGTCCCAAAGATGATTTTTAAAAATACAAAAGTAAAGCAAATCCATTGGCTGGCAGCCTGCATTTTTTTAACTACATGGTGATGGCACCATGCAGCCGGTTCTGGAACACACACATTAAGAAAGCAACAAAGCAAAGAGGAAAGTACAAAAATGGAGGAAAGAGAGCTTTAGCTGGCCTGGTCTTAGTTAAAGACAAAGATATGTAGAAAATGAACAGCAGAAGCTGCTTTATTTGTCTGTTGACCGTTTTTTATTTTATTTTATTTTTTTTTTTGTGTTGTAGCTCAATCCAAAATCAATGCCATAAACATGGAGCGACATCTAAGATTCTCTCTATTGGAAAGTAACACAAACCAGTTGTGTTAATCAAAAGGAAAAAAATTGTATAGGTCTTCTGGACGGGTTCTTCTTTAATGAAACGTTTCGTCTCTCTTCCAAGAGACTTCTTCAGTCTGAGAGTTTCAGGCAAAATTCAGGCTTTTAAGTCCTGCCTCCAGGTGACTCATACTCACATCACATGGCCATGGTTCACAGGTGACTGATACTCACATCACATGGCTATCGTTCACAGGTGACTCATACTCACATCACATGGCTATGGTTCACAGGTGACTGATACTCACATCACATGGCTATCGTTCACCCTAATTAATACCTATTGTTAACGGGGTGGATTAAAGAAGAACCCGTCCAGAGGACCTATACAATTTTTTTCCTTTTGATTTTTTACCTGGATTACTGAGATGCATCAGGACAATTGTGTTAATGTGATCTGACAGGGAAAGATGAGATTTAAATCTTTGAAGAATGAGGGGGATAAGAAATGTCAAAGATGGAACATTTGAGGATTTAAGCACCTGTAGCTTTTTATTTAGCAATCGTAAGTCTCGTTATATTAATTTGTATCGATTACACACTAAACACTTCGCTCTAGCCTCACTCACAGAGCCTGATTTATTTCTGTCACCACTGATGAATGCACTCCTGCTAGCCAATTAAAATCAGGAGTTTTAATGAGCTGACAAGATTTATTTTATTGCACTTATATTCGAAGAGGAGTTAGGTTGGAATAAACACATCACTTAGCTTGTGTAAATTTTTGCCAGCATAAAAAAAGACCCAAAATAGATTCATTTGTGCATATTTTGAGTTACAATGGGTTGCTGACAACTATTGTTATCTGAAAAATTAGCACAGAAAAGTTGTGATTTTAACAGAAAAGATAAAAAATAGGAAAAACCTGAAATGTTGGTGTTTGTAAGAGAAAAAAGCATGATGTCCTCAGGTTGTTCCAAGGATGGGGGCTGGAGCCTTTCCGAGTTATGGCCACAGATTTGTGTGTGGGAGGCCCTCTGTGTCCTGTTGTGTACAGTGTAGCATTTAAAGCAGAATTAGAGGTAAAGATGAAAACAAAGATGGAGCCACAGCTGATGCAGCATACGGTCTGCGCACAGCCGCGTCTCTCTGCCTGGCTAATAATATCACGCCGAAGAAGCTGCTGATCTGCAGCGCGAGGTGCTCTCACCTCGCTGTCCGTGCACGTCACAGAGGTTCACAGTTTCTAAAACAAGACCATCTTTTCCCCAGATGGAAACATATTTATGGCTTTTTTTTAGTATTCTCAGCCGAACACAAACACTCCCACGCACTTGTTAAAGCCTAGAAAGAGCAGATTTCCAGTGACGTGAATGATGTATTTTTACATCACGCTGTTCCAGGTTGTGTTTATTCAAGAATAAATCTAAAGTTAAAGTAATGATTGTTATTCACAGCCACACAGGTGCACTTGAATCTTTCAAAAGGCTGAAGTGGACATCTAAATTCAGTTCTTTTCATTTATATAATCTCAGCTCACATCAGAAGCAATCTGAGGGCACTATACAATAGAAAAATCAGGTGCAAATCATCAGTTCAAATCCAGATTCAAATCTAATTAGTCTATTATTAATTAAAACAATCACATCATATACGAGTAGTAAAAGTTTCAGATTTAACAAAACCAGCAGATCGTATTGCATCTTCATTTCATCACAAATCCCCAGCTGCTTGGAGGCGACAGTAGAAAGAAATGACCTGCTTTGAACAGGAACCAGGCTCACGGCCGCCCCAATAACTCATACACTGCCTGGCCAAAAAAGAAGTGGCCACATGGATTTAACTAATCTCTATGATGTGGGGTTACTGCAGCCAGGTCCAGGTTCAGCAACAGTATGAGCTCAAAGAATGAGGTCAGCTGACTACCTGAATATACTGAATGACCAGGTTATTACATCAATGAATGTTTTCTTCCCTGATGGCACGGCCATATTCCAAGATGCCAGGATTCATGGGGCTGGAATTGTGAAAGAGTGGTTCAGGGAGCACGAGACATCATTTTCACACATGGATTGGCTCCACAGAGTCCATTGAGAATCTTTGGGATGTGCTGGAGAAGGCTTTGTGCAGCGGTCAGACTCTACCATCATCAATGCAAGATCTTGGTGAAAAATGAGTAAATTTGATGACACTGCAGAAGCTTATCCAAACAATACCACAAGTGTATGCCATGATCAAAACTAAAGACGGTCCAACAAAATATTGTGTGTGACTTTTTTGGCCAGACAGTGTAAATTGTCATACAGTAAATAGTTGTACTTTGTGTCATTGGGGTGACCATCTGCCTTGACTGACTGGGGTTTGAGAGGACAGGAAAGAGACAGATTTGTTCAGGTAGTTTCTATAGGAAGAAACACAAACAAACAAAAAAAAACATGTTAATGAGAACAATAATTGTATTCTATGCTCAAACATAGAGAGTAAAGAGAAGAAACTTGGTCACTTAGTCCTATGACTCAAAATCCAAACCATCGCTAATTATACAAAATTCTGAGATCGAGTCTTAAAATGTTTTGATGCATCTCAGTAATCCAGGCTGGGGGGAAAATGAGTAGCTTCTCTGGACAGGTTCTTTGGAGTAAAGGAAGCTGTTTTTTGTGAAGAGAAACTGCCCGTTGATAAACGGGGTTAAAGACCTCTGTGTCCAATTGTCCCCCTTTTACAAGGCTGTTATTGTGAGTATGCCTCAGCCCTCTGCCAACAATAGGCGACTATCAGGGCACTAATGAKTTCTTGGACCCTGATTGAGTTTACCTGTGACTCCTCAGTCTGAAGAAGTGTTTTGAAGGAGAGACGAATCATTTTTTTCAACAAAGAAGAACTCGTCCACAGGATCTACTCAACTTTTTATTTTTAATTTTTTTTACCTGGATTATTGAGATGCCTCAGGACACTCTCTAGGAAGGCTATCGGCAGCAGAAACGGTCAAACACCTGGTGAAAACCATGCCTGCTGAGCTCCAATACCACTCCTCAGTGCAGCCAAGGAAACTACACCAAGCTACCGAGACTCCTGGCCAGGTAAGCTGAAAAACAACTCACGTTTTGTTCACATCGTTGTGTGTGTATGTGTATGTGTGTGGATGATCTTACCTGCTGAAACGTGGTCTCTGTAATCGCTCCGGTTCTTCAGAAAACATACTTTCCGATCCGACAGTAAGGTTCATATGTATCCTGAGATGCAATATTCCAAAACCAATATTGTATAATGTTGCTGCTTTTTAAATTATCATTACAACAAAGCATGCCACAACACTCCAGGTTGTAAACAAGAGAGAAGCGGCTGTGATGATGTGATGAAATGGGCGTGACAGGATCCAAAGGAGGTTCTTAAAGAGGCAGAGGCCAATTTCAAGGTGTTTAGAAACAAAAATGAATGAAAAGTCAAGTTTGTTTTTGATTTAAACATAAAAACAGCATTTTAATAAAACTGAAGGTGACATATTTACTTTTTTATGGTATAGAATTTAAATATATGCCTGAGAAACACAATACAGCCCCTTTAATATAAGATGGCATCAACTTTCATCTTGTTCGAATTTAAAAGCAGAAAATCAAGGTTCAATCAGGTTTGTGTGTCTGAAGACGTTTCTGATTATAAATAATTGATTAAATTAATCAGGTTCATGGAATAACTTGTATATCACAAGCAAACAACGAGACTCCTAACTTGTTTATAATAGATGCTATTCCAGAAAATCCCCAGCATATCACTTCACAAATATTTATTTAGTGTTCAGTTTCCAGCCGTTTTTGAAGCCCACCTGATGAGACATCGAGTGCTGAGCTGATAGGGTTTCTTCCGAGTGCCACTTAAATTATCAGTCAACACTTGTAGGATGTCTCGAGCGGCGCTGGGGGGTAATCACTTCATTATGGTCAGGAAGTGTAAAAGCTTCATTTATTTTTTATTCATGAAACAACATGGAGTGTCTCAGGCATTTTGGCTGTTTTTCTTTCTTTCGTACGCACATCATTTTGCTTCGAGTCAAAGCTAGTGACAGCTTCAACAATCACCTAATGCCTCAACCTCCTCTCTAATATTATTTGCACATCAATGCCTTCCTTCTGTGCAGTCCAGAGCTCATAATGCAGTCAGTGTGGTTTTGCGTAAGAACCCAGAGGTCACAGAGGCAGCCTCAATCCACAGAACGGTGGCGAGTTCACACAGATGGTTCGACTTAGCCATTTGCCAAATACACTCGACAACAAAGTGAGAAGTTATGCTTTTTTAAATGCAAAGGCTTTCCACAACAAATACAGATTTGAATGAATATCATCCCTTTAAAGTAATGCATCTCGCTCACCGCCAAACTTTTCTTTTTGTCTGTTAGGAAATTGGTTGTATAACTGCGTCCTCTTGTCTGCTTGTTATTGGCTGTGGCAGATAAAAAGCTGCAGCACAAGACAAACAGATGCTGTCTGGCACTTTGGCTTCACAGTCAGCTTCATCATGAAATCCTCGTGCCAAAAATCGCGGCTCCCTGGAAAGGACACATGGTTCCTAATGGTTCTGAAGTGCACCAGCAGTTTTTACAGGCTTACGAGGCGGCGCGATGGTGAACAGGAGCAGGAAATCTGCAGCTGATGTAGAGATAGAAGTTCACATGCACTATTTTTTCCTGTTTCTTTCCTTTAAACATGTTTGTCTTGTTAAGTAGAGATAAAAAGCCGTTAGAATTTATTATTCAGTCTCTGGAGATAAAACCAACACCAGCTTAGATTTTCTTTCAGCTGAATTTTAACTCCACAGTTGCAGCTTTATTTACTCTGGGAAATACTCGAATGTAAGCCGAAAAAACATTTTATTTGTGACGGACTTAAAGTAAAACTACAGGAGTGATGGGATAGAAAATTACACTGGAGCAAACACTGAATAACATTTATTCATAATGATGAAAAGATAACTTTAATGATTATAATGTAAATAGATTTTATGGTGGACCATGGGACTGTATGAGAATTTGTAAGTGATATTGTATTATTTTTTTACAAGATGCATAAAATAGCACATCTACGATGGAGTATTAATATTACAAGATTAAAGTCATAATTTTACAAGATTTCACACTCAAAGTGAGCTAAATAATGAAACTRTGTTGGTGACATTTCATTTTACACCTGGTGCCACACTCTGGAATACAGTTTCAATCTTTGCATGTAGTCAAACACATCAATCCAAGCTGCTTCTAAAGATGCTTTACCTGTGCTTTTTTTCTGCCCATTTCCACTTTTATACCAGTTCCATCCAGTTTTACTTGTCTTCATACCTCCTCCTACCTTCACACCTTCTTCTCCTCTTGTCAGCCCCCCCCCCCAACTCTCTTCTAGACCCCTTGAGAGTCAAACCTCAGCCAGTCACAGAGCCCAGTGATTTATTACGAGCGGTAGCGGAAATGTGTCGTGTGTGAGACCAACGTTAGGAACGGTTTATGAAGAAGGAAAGCTTGGAAGAGTGGTGAGGAGCTGCAGAACCAAGGTGAACCAAGGTGGAGATAGTCATGAGTGTCACGTAGGAAGGAGTTTTTTTCACTGCTCTCTTTCTTCCTTTTTCTTTTTCTTTTCTTCCCCCCTTTCACATACACACAGCTACTCACACGCTCATAAACTGTGGTTGAATCGTAAGAGCTGACACAAATTCCATTAGTCTCAGCGGTGATTCTGGAGCAGTAATGAGATTGGAGCAGTGCCCCGTTAGATCACCCCCCTTACAACACCGTAAATCCAGGCGTTTACACTGCAGCGGGCGGACTAACATGACAACTCATCTCCTGACATGTCTGAGAAACGAACTGACTCACCCCGCTCGCTGCTTTCCGACATGCTTTCTTACTTTATTTGATGTTTTAGTCACCTTGCATCGCATGACTTTCACTGTTTTAAATCAGCGACTCAAAAGTTTTAAAGGGGAAAAAAAAGAGCCGCGAAGTGAAAACATGTTTCAAATCAAATCAAGAGGGAAAAAAAGGCTGTTGACAGTTTGGATCTGATTTTACTCTTATTTCTTGTTCACAAATTAAATAAAATGTCCCAACATTAATTGCTAAATAAAGATATATTTGGCTATCATATTGCTGCTGCTCCTTGCTGTTTTCACCCAGCTTCATTAGTTTCTAGTCTGATTAATCCACAGCCSTAATCATATTTTACTCTGTTTAAAACCTCCACATAATGCTTTCCTGTGACATTAAGCATAGTTTACTATAATTCTGAATGTGACTGTGTGCACTCTGCTGTGAGAAATCCCCATGTGGTGGTATTGAGCTGCAGTTTAAACCAGCGGGGCGCGGCGATCGGGGATTATTCAGTCAAATTAAACGTCTAAGTTCAATTAATCATTTCATATTCTGTGAACAGGTAGAGGGGAGTTTTTCATGGAATGCACGCTGAGATGGTGTTATTTTTAAGTGAGTCAGATAGAGGTTAGAAATTACCAGAGGTGATGCCTTTTTTATGCATTGCTGCTTTTGGCCAGCAGAAAATGTGACTTTTTGAAAAATTTCCATCTTTTGATGTGACATGATGGAATCGTGTTTGCTTTCAAACGGGAAACGTTCCACAGTTCTGAGTGTTAAAAGCCTTCCTGCTGTCAGTGAGCGCCACAGACCAAAAGGGGACTGTTTGACCTTATCGCCCGCAGGAGCTTGTCTGGGTTCTTCTTCGCGCCGCCGTCAGAAAGAGAGCCTGCTTTTGTTCAGGGCCGCACAGATGACAGAGCTGACAGTAATAGCATGGCTTTGTAAAGTAAAAGGCCGTGTCATCACTGTCAACAGAGCTGTGGTGTGAGGTACCTGCCACTGCACACACAGGGAGAATCTGGATTATGACCTGATATGATGGAGCACTCTGGAGTGGACTGGTGTATTTGAGCAAAATAAAGTCAACAGATGAGTTTGTGAAGATGTGCATTAGAAGCCGGGAACTTAAACAGCACAAAAAGTAAGGACATTTATTTTGGTAATTTTTTTTCTTTGTTRCAACAATGCTTCTCAGCAATAAATCGTATACCATTGGAAAGCCTGTTAATTCCCCTTTTAAATGGTGCTATATTCATAAGGAACATGAGTACATGAAATGAATTGAATTATTATTATAAAYTATTGTACATAGAATTTTGTTTTATGAAATGAATAAAGTTTATAAATAAAAAAAAACAGCTTATTTTCCTATTTCTATTGATGCTTGTTTTGAGCTTCTGGTGCTGCCAGTCAGGTGCCTGGTATAAGATTTATTGCCAAAAATCATTGTTAGAAAAAAACATCTATCAAACACAAATTTCCTTATGTTTCATGCTAAGCATAATTTACCTCTTTTCGAATTTGTTACTACAGATAGAATTGCTCTGAGGGTTATACATTTAGAATATCAAGCAGAATTCTCCTTTTGCACATTTCATTTCAGTCATAACACATGCACACTCGRTTTTCACGCATTCACCGGAGTAAGCGGGATTATTCAAGGGTTTACATTCCTTCCAACAATAGCAATGGGAAAAGTGACTTTTGTAGTGTGTATAACTGTTCGAGGCAACGTGATTGAGTAAAAGATAAAGGAGGAGTTTGCTCCTTTTACCAAATTCCTCTAGGAAAATCGAGCAAAGCTGCTATGAGAAGAAAGCTGTTGCCCAATGCGCTTCATCGTCAAGACGAAAAAACACTAAAATGTGTAATCAACGTTTTGTTTCTGCCATGGCAATTAACGATCCGAACTCTGTGGATTACATTCTTATGCTAAATCTTGACTGTGTTTGTGGTCCAGCAGCTGCACCTCCTCAGTAACGAAAGTGCTCCACAGGGTCAGGTCAACAGAGAAAACGATTGGGTGTACCCTCTCCAATTTGGAACAAATTTACACCTCCTGATGCCGCCGAAATGCCTGACATTTCACAGGACTCATCACATCCCGGACATTGCCTCTTTTTGARCTTTTACCATCAGGAAGGAGGTCCAATGAAAACCAGAACAAAACTCCTCAAACAGTTTCTATCCTAAAGCAACCATGGCCATACACTCACAATAAAACTGMTTCTTATTATACACTCCTAATATACAGCAAACTCCTCGGATCAACTGGTGTAATTTTGTACATTTAACCAGTGCACTTTTTTTTACAGTATAAGATACAAACTTTTATTTTTTGTTTTTCTTTTTGCGTCTTTCTTTACGTCAGAATGACAAAAAAGGCCTTAACTTATTTAAAGGTGTATGGTAACAAAGTACAGTTACTTTGTTGCAATATCAGGTCATTTTTTGAGGATTTGTAATTTTACCAATTAAAATTGTAAATTTAATTTTTATTTAGTTACATTCAAAACCTAAAAATGCTATTTTTACTTTAACATTTAACACCTGGTTACCCGTTACAAATTTAAATATAGGCGAAACTCATCGTAACACATCAGTGTAAAAGTGTTTTTACTTTCCCAATTATTGTGAGCAGTTTTATGATTTTCACTTAAGTACTTGTTTTGTCAGTGTCGACCCAAGGCAATGGGTAATGGAGATCCACATAAAGATAAAGATTAAATTAACTTTTACCAAATAAATTTTCTGTTAAGGTATTTTTACTTAATTTTTTTCAAATACTTTATACCCATCTCAGATCTTGATAGTAAGCCATGTCACATTGTATGGTAAATGGACTGTACTTCTATAGTGCCTTTCTATCCAACCAGGATACTTAAAGCACTTCACACTACAATCTGTGTCCTTTATTACTGAATTATTAGCACTTTATTATCTGTCTACAAAGCTAACATGTACAAATCAATCTACATAGACTAATCAGTGCTTCAAATCACACTCATCCACTGATGGGACACGCATCAGAGGCAGTGGAGGTTCAGTGGGACACTTCAACATATGMATAGCGGGGAATCGAACTGCCATCTCAATAGAGGACAACTCCATTAACCACTCAGCCCATATGATGCCAGAGTTAATAGACTATAAAACATCACATCATTGATCCCATTAAAGTATTGTCATTAGTGATAATTGCATCCAAACACCAGATTTTAGTTTTATTCRTCCAAATTTCCTAATTGCGTCAGTTGGATAACCAATAAATACTTCTTAAGTCTGCTGTGGAGGTAAAAAAAAACAAGAAGTTCATATTAAAAACAAATAAATTACACAACAGCTGGGTTGAGTAAATCCGCAGGGCATGATTGGACTTTTTGTCTCAGCCTCCCTCATCATGCCAGTGAATTAAGACCTTTAATCCTCCACATCATCGAYGGGATTCCGCAGCTCATTTATCGCTGCTGCCTGAATGTCACAGCGGGGCTGTGGGTGGAGGAYGTGACCGTGGGACTCCCGTTAACCAGGGAGAGTCACAATTACCGTCCTGCTGCCTTGGCGGAGCGGGGAGCTGACACCGAGCGGCGGCGGATGACTCACTTGAAAAGAGGCCACAGTTTAGTCCCTGACATTTCACAGGACTCATCACATCCCGGACATTGCCTCTTTTTTGAGCTTTTACCATCAGGAAGGAGGTCCAATGAAAACCAGAACAAGTCCCTTTTATCACCAGTCCCCTCATGTCGACTGGTGATAAATAATGAGGGCTGAACCGAGTCTCCGGAGACATCGGGAGGAGGGCCTCGTGTGTGACGCAGGTCTACAGATGCATGTTGGGACCAGAACTGTGCAAACACCTTGTTGAGCATAAATGGATTCCATCTTACTCCATTAGTCTGTTTCATTACCTCCACTCAGGTCCATCTATAAAACTCTCCTCTTCCATCTGTCCTCTGTTTTTAAACACTGTCTTCACTCCACTTTGGTTTTCTCCTTGGACTCGTTTAGGGTCAGACATCTTTTTTCCAGACTGCCAAATGCTCTGTCTAGGTCATTTTCAACATTAGTATTCACAGCAGTGATCTTGTTCAGTGGTTCTCTTTTCGTTTATGGAGGATGTCTGGTTGCAGCACCATTAAAAGCTGCTTGTTTTTTGTTTATGTTGCAAAGAAAATGTTTTTTATACCCAGAAGCTTTTAAATGATCCTATACTTACAGTTTTTGGTGGTTATTTGCTYGAGCCATGGCAACAATTGAGTTGCAGGGATGTAGTGTCACAGGRGCATCGTTTGGGATGAATCCTGGTGTAATGCGTCTTGCCTTAATGACATTTCGATATCAAAGTTGATCCTSAAAGTTACTCTGACCGCAGGTTCTGCAGGTATTTTTTATTCATATTTAGAGGTAAAAGTAACATGAGCCGGAGTACCAAAGCAAGAACTCCATCGTCAATTCTTACTAATTAAAGAAGAAAAATAAAATCTTCAAAGGAACCTTTTTTTCGGCCCAAACTGCACATGGATGTTAAAAAAACCCTGTTGTAACAGCTGTTATAGTCTCTCTCCCTGATTGATTAAGTTAAAAATGATACCTGAGAATAACCTCCTTTTCTCAGATACCAGCTACACTTGTTGCCACATTGTTACTTAAGTGGACACAGACTTTACAAATCATTTGTTGTAATGGATTTTCTAGGGGCCTTGAAATGAAATTAAATTGTTGCTGAGTCTGAATAACAACAGATGTTATGGTTAGTTTAATGGCCCAGCATTCTAAAGAGACCTTGTTTGGATTTACAGTGTACCAGTGTGATGAAGACATGCTTATTTGTGTGTGTGTGAATGTGGAGGGATGAGGTGGGGTGAACCCTTCGTGAGTCGGGGGTTAGGGTTTAGGACTAAGGTGTGAATAGCGTTGGTCAAAGATGACATCATGAGAATTTCTGAGAATCTCCAAAATGTAGGAAATTAGACAGAGTTCGCAGCGGACCGCATATAAAATGAAGATGAYGTTCCAGGTGCCACAGCTGAGTATGATTGTACAGAGGGATGGAGCAACGCTTAACTAAAGCGATGGCTACAATGTAGAGCAGTGTTTCCCAAAGTTGGGGTCGGGACCCAAAGTGGGGTTCCAAAACATCAAGTTGGGGTCCTGAAAAGATTTTCTGAATTAATTACATTTTTTGCCTTATTTGTTACAAAGGAGTGAGGTTAGTGTACTTAAAATGGATAAATGTAGTATAAAAATATTGTTACTATGCCCATGTTTAGTTGACCTGATACAAATGTTTATCATACAAAAAYAGTTGGGGGCACAGGTCTCTGCTACTGTTATTTTGTGGGTCAAAAGCTGAAAAGTTTGGGAACCAGTGCACTTTGGTTCCCAAAGTTGGGCTTGGGACCCAATTATGGGTCATAAAGCACCTTGGATAATCTCCAGAAATCAATTTAAAAGGTAATAAAATAATTGCTGATGTAATATTTTCCCTATAATTATTACAAAAACACAAACTAAGTAACAATAAGTATTTATATTTGTGTACAAGCTGTTTAGATTGTCAAAAAGCCTGTGTTTTTAGGGTTATTAATGAATTCATGTACTCGGACCAGTAATATTGGGGTCACAAGTTTTTGCCATGGATATTTTGTGGGTCAGAAGACAAAAAGTTTGGGAACCACTGATGTAGAGGACTGACAATGTCCAGCAACTGCTTTAAATTGAAAAAGGTAAGTGTTTTGTTCTTGCATTGTTATCCAGCATTAGCCATTAGCAGTTAGCAAGCTATGTCGCGTTCCCAAGAAAAACACATGAATTATTATTATTATTATTATTATTATTATTATTATTATTGTTATTGTTATTGTTATTGTTAGTTATTATTATTATTATTGTTATTGTTATTTAAATAGCTGAATGACAAGGAAGCAGAAATAAGCACTAAAACAGACACAGTTATGCAGGAAGTTTGAAAAAAAAAAAGAAAAAAATTCTCAGTGCTCCGATTACTCTAACATGAAAGAATAACTAAGGCAGGAAAAAAATGGATGGACAAACCTGTTCACGGTCTGCAGTTGCTGGTATGGACATATCGGCTGTCACTACTGCAAGTAGCGACAATGCTTTACCCATACATTTTTTAAGCTCTTTGTTATTATTGGTGCAAACTGCGACTTCTCCACTGGACTCAGTTGTAGCTGCAGTTCAGCCTGACTGATAYCCGGGGACTTGCTGATGTCACATATTGTATAGGGAGCTATTTGTTTCATTTATTCTGTGCGCCAAAATGCTGTATTTGTGATGTTTCTACTTCCATTTGTATTTTTTTATTCAATTGTGGCTTAATAATACTTRCTTAATTATGTGTTTATAGCTTTTATTTACCATACTGATGTGTTCAGCTTTTTGTTAGACTTTYTATACTTTTAGCTTCTTACTAAATTTTTGCTACTGTTTTTTGTTAGCACTTTGCTACAGTTAGCATACTGTTACCTTTTTTTTTTGTTACTGTTTTGTTATTTTGTCAGGATCTGTCTTTGTCTTTCCTTTTTCTGGTATTTTCTTTATTTTCCCTCGGTGTGCCTGCCTCTGTGTTCTTCTCACCTGATCCTGATGTTTTCTCCTCAGGTGTTTCTAATCATCCCCTCGTTAACTCACCTTTATATCCTGTGCTGCCTTCACTTTCCCGTCTGTGCGTTGTGCTGTCTTCCCAGCCGTTTGGTTTACCTCCTCAAGTTCTTCCGTGTTGCAGTTTGTAAGTACTTGCTGCCCCGTCATGCCTTTTTGTAAATAAATGTTGTTAGTTTTCTGATCTCCAAATTTGTGCCTGCCTGAGACAAATCTTATGCAAACCTGTTGTTTTTTTTTGCTTTTGTTTTGCTGATTTTTACGAGTTTGTTGCTACGTTAAAGGGGATTATCGTGCAAAATTCACTTTTTCAGCCATTAAATGCATTTTGTTGTGTACTTGGAGTCTTTAGGAGACCAAGTCTCTTCTGGTGCTGCATAGATATCTTCATATTCTGTTCAGGCCATATTTTTCAGTTCATTGTCTCAGTTCCCTGTTATGTTTTCTGAACTGTTATGTCACAGTGTTTGCTGCAAAAGTGCTAAAACAGAACGAAAAGTGGTGAAAAATGGGCTTGTGGAGTTACAGTAAGGAGGAATTCAGACCAAAGCATTGCAGTTCCACTTTATATAGACCCCAACTGAGTGATTTCAGTGTGAAAAAGGATTTAAAAGCATGAAATATTACCCAGCCTTTCACTAATTCTCACTAGATCTCTTTTAGCTTTAACAGCTCAGTTTCGGCACTCAGCATTCACATATATGGCATTTTGAAAACATGTTTTTTCCTCTACTTTCATCTGCTTCTGAACATAAATTGATAATTCACAAAAACATGAGGTGCAGCCAAACTGAATATTATCTCTAATCTTTAAAACATTCAACAGTTATGATTTTATATTGTACAATTTGTCAAAGGCCACATTAACATAATTCCCAATTACTGGTCTCGATGAAGCAAACTGCTCATCTAACCTGCTGCTGGCAGCTTGTCTGTTCTGTTTAGCAGAGAAGTGAAGGTGGAAAAAACAAATCTGTGTGTTGACCACGGTCACAGCTCACTGATATGGATCTGCTTGTTTGGCACATTATGCAGCACGAAGCCTTTGAAGTGCTCATTCTTCATTTATCACCTGGAAATGTGCTCCGTTTTAACACAGCCTGTTGTTGTGAGACTGATACAGGCGGTCAGGTCTTTTGTATGCAAGGAGGAGAAGTGTTTCCTGAGTAAAAATGTTTGTTTGAAAGCTCTGTTGACTCAAGCAGACAAATGGGGAAAAAAGAGAAACAAAGCTAAGTCTATTTTTTACTTGATAATAAGGGTTTAGTCATTGTAAAACTGTCAGTTCTGTTGCATTATTTTTGCCCATCTTTCTCCTTCACAGCTGTTTAATTTCACAGATGCAGAAAGTCTCAAATTATAGTTTTTGCACCTGACACACAAACACACAGGGGGAAAAAAAATCCAACACGTTTCCTTCTTCCTGCYCCCAGACGGCCACCATCCATCATGCCCCCATGAAATTTGTCCTCCTCCACCAGAACACTTCATTTTTGTACCTGGCTGTCATTTTACAGCTCACATTCGTCTCCTCTCTCACTGCTCCCCGCTGCGTCGAGGTGGGCAGGTTTCCCAGATCCAGAAAGATTGAGCAACAGCTTGTTGGCTGCCCCTGTTTGAACACACCGATAAATTCTCAGATAAGCTGACAAAGACGTCTTCTTTCAATTGAACATGTATTCTCTCTGTTAMCGTTAGCTGGAAAGCATTATTTGGTTTTGTTAATTTACTCCCGCTTGCATTTAATTTCAAGCCATCATAGCCTTTACTGTATGTTCCCCAAAAAGGAGAGACATTAAGCCTCATGCAAGAACATGTTCCTATTCTTATCCTAAATTTCTCTTTTGTTGATAATGAAGGGTTCGTGCAAACATGCCACGTCAGATTCAACAAACTCTTCTATCTTCAGGAAAAGTATGAGCTGTGTAACATGATTAATGTGTACCGGTATTAGGTGCTTGTGCACGGAGAGAGGTGATTAGCATAATTACTACCCAAAAACACCAAACAAGGCTGTGTTTTYCTGCCCCACATACCAGGAAGTGTCCATTCATAAATGACATGGCAAAGTAAAAAACAAAAACTTTACGAGTTCAGGGATTGAAGTTCTGCTGTCAGAGATCCAGAAAAAAAAACTGGCATTTTTTGCAGCATCAGACCTGCTAAAGCCAAGGAATGAAATGACTGCTGTTAATGTTGTCTCCTGTGGGTCGTTTACATCAGTGGTTCCCAAACTTTTTATCTTCTGACCCACAAAATATTCATGGCAAAAACTTGTGACCCCAAATATTACTGGTCAGAGTACACAAACTTTGCTTAATAACCCTAAAAACACAGGCTACACAAATATAAATACTTATTTATACTTACAGTGGGGAAAATAAGTATTTAGTCAGTCACCAATTGTGCAAGTTCTCCCACTTAAAAAGATGAGAGAGGCCTGTAATTGACATCATAGGTAGACCTCAACTATGAGAGACAAAATGTGAAAAAAAATTTGAGAAAATCATTTTGTCTGACTTTTAAAGAATTTTTTTGCAAATGGTGGAAAATAAGTATTTGGTCAATAACAAAAGTTCATCTCAATACTTTGTTGTATAGCCTTTGTTGGCAACGACAGAGGTCAAACGTTTTCTGTAAGTCTTCACAAGGTTGGCACACACTGTTGCTGGTATGTTGGCCCATTCCTCCATGCAGATCTCCTCTAGAGCAGTGATGTTTTGGGGCTGTCGGCGGGCAACACGGACTTTCAACTCCCTCCAAAGGTTTTCGATGGGGTTGAGATCGGGAGACTGGCTAGGCCACTCCAGGACTTTGAAATGTTTCTTACGAAGCCACTCCTTTGTTGCCCTGGCAGTGTGCTTGGGATCATTGTCATGCTGAAAGACCCAGCCACGTTTCATCTTCATTGCCCTTGCTGATGGAAGGAGGTTTGCACCCAAAATCTCACAATACATGGCCCCATTCATTCTTTCATGTACACRGACCAGTCGTCCTGGTCCCTTTGCTGAGAAACAGCCCCAAAGCATGATGTTGCCACCCCCATGCTTCACAGTTGGTATGGTGTTYTTTGGATGCAACTCCGCATTCACTTTCCTCCAAACACGACGAGTTGTGTTTTTACCAAATAGTTCTACTTTGGTTTCATCTGACCATATGACATTCTCCCAATACTCTTCTGGAACATCCAAATGCTCTCTAGCAAACTTCAGACGTGCCTGGATATGGACTGGCTTAAGCAGGGGGACACGTCTGGCACTGCAAGATCTGAGTCCCTGGCGTCGAAGTGTGTTGCTGATGGTAGCCTTTGTAACATTGGTCCCAGCTTTCTGCAGGTCTTTCACTCAACTAATAACTAACTAACTTCAATTAATGCATAATTTAAGTTGGTTTTTAGTTTGAGATCTTCATATTAATATTGTAGTGTTATAGAACAGCACTAATAGCCAATTTAATTTAATCTAACCAGTTTGTCGTTCGTTACATTTAAAATCTAATTCCAATTCAAACAGAATAACCAATAATTATGGAGTGTGATTCATTTTCAACTCAAAATATCTTCAAACTAATGAAATGTAAAGTTATTAAGAGAAAAATCTGTCTGATAACAGCAGGCTGACTGCTCGTAAAATATTCGACAGGTCTGGACCACTCGTGAATTTTGTTCGTATCTGAAAAAAACCGTACAATACGAGAAAATTGGTGAATGCCACAAATTCTCCTAAATCACTCGTACGCACAACTTAAGAACAAATCTGTTCGTGTGAACAGTTCTTGCACGAGGCCCAATGACCTTAACGTAAAGGAGACATGTCCTGGTTTCAAATCCTTCTTTTTCACATTTAAATCATTCAGGTTTGCTATAAATAAAATGTAACTGCATTTTTTGGTCTGAATTCCTCCTTATTGCAACTCCACAAGCCCCTCTTTCACCCCTTTTCTGAAGTGTGTTTCAGATCAACTCATTTTGAGGCTGTCTCTTTAAATCCAAATGAGGCGCTTCACAGCCCGCCCCCTCCAGCTTCCAGACCGGTCCATTCCAGTTTGATAGAGGGGTTTAGACTATATAGCTGCACAGAAACATTTTCTATTGGAGCCAGAATCTGACTCGGAGCCAGAGGAGACTGAAAACCACCAAATTGTAGTTTGAAATTTCAGAGCTTATTTAGCAGTTCTGTCACAAATTCTGTGACATAATAGTTCAGAAAACATAGAAAATAAAGAAACTTGAACAGGTTGAAACATATGATTCAAACAGAGTATAAAGATATACGCAGCACCAGGAGAGACTAAAGTAAACTTTACTCCAAGTACACAACCAGAGTTGGGTAGTAACTAGTTGCATTTATTCAGGTACATTTACTTTGAGCGAGTTTTGTAGAAAAATACATTTAGGAGTATTTTTACTACAGTACTTTTTACTTTTACTTGAGTAATTTTATTATGAAGTATTAATTTGAGTAAATGGATGGAATGGTAAATGGAAATGGAAATTTACCATTTACCAATTTGAGTAAAATATCTGGAAACTCTACCCACTGTGAGTAGCTTCACTGACTGAAGAACAAACTTGTTTTTAATAAAACGTCACCAGACCCAGACACACCTGCAGTTTTAGTTAGTTTCACAAATTTTATATTGAAAGGAACGGATTTGAAAAAAAAATTTTCGCCTGAATTTATTTCTGTAATTCTGTTATTTATATGAATTATTTTCATTTTAATCTTTAAAATACCCAAAAATTTTCCCATAACTTAATATTTTGGTCTGTCTGTCATTTTTTAATATTAAATGATTGATGTCTTGATCAGTTAGTTACTCAGTACTTGAGTAGACTTTTTACCAAGTACTATTTTACTTTTACTTAAGTCATTTCTTGGATGGCTACTTATACAAAATGTATTTTTAATGGGTAAAAACCTGGATTTTGCATGATACATTGATGTATGAAAATTAGTCTTTTTTATTGCTAGTCCAATATTTTCTTTATTTGTGGGTTTCGGTTTAAAGTTTACTTTATTGTCTAGAATTTGTGGCTTATTTGAAAATGAATTCAGCTGCACATTTCAAAGATTTGGTGACAATCTGTGCTTTTTCACCCCCCCACCCCCCACCACCACCCAAAAAAAAAAAAAAGACACAACAAAGGAAACCAAGAACTGCTGAGCAGTTTTTTGCTGCGTGACGGGTTTAGTATTTCTAATAAAAATATTCTATTTCCTGACAAACATTTTGCACTCATTAAGTCCTGTTTTTAATAACAGCTCTGACTAAGATGATGACTCACATTTCACCCATCGTTTTTTTTTTTTACACCTTTAGTCTGCTTACACGGCTGGAAAACAATGTGTGATATCTTTTATTCTGACTTTGTGACATCTCATAAGATAGACTGGCTAAATATAATTCCTCATGTTGCAGTCAATGTCATGAGGCAGCTTTCTTTTTCTTTTTTATATTTTTCTTTTTAAAAGTGCTCCGAAGCTTTGTGCAGCTCCCCTCACTAATGGTCATAAGAGAGTGATCTAATTAGGCAGTCAAATGTAGCAAATGAGCTTATAAAATACTATCAAAGTTCATTACCCTTGGAGTGTATTGTTGGTTAATGTAAGTTAGATCCAACACATAATTCTATTTTAATTAAAGGGTTCATTTAAAGGAAGCAGGATTTGAAGAGATCTGTAATTAATACTCCCTCAGGTGGGTTTTTGAGTGTTTAATTCAAAGCTTCTTGCTTTCAGTTTCTATCCACTCCTAAGGTTTACACCAAACATACTGGATGCATTAATCAGTCCTTTTATGTCATGATACTCACCCAACCTGTCACAGTTTGTAATTATTTTTCTTAGCTCTGGATTTGATTTTGTTATTTCAGTACATCTAGTTTAGTATTTAGTTTTTTTGTTTTTGTCTTTACTCTTTCCAAACTCTGCTCATCATCTTCATTTAGTTCACCTGTGCAGTTCACGTTCTCTCCGTTTTCA
>NW_013952422.1:3270993-3272356 GCF_001266775.1 Austrofundulus limnaeus
GTGTAATGAAGTGTAACAAGAGGTAAAAAATATAATTTTTAGACTTTAAATATTACAAAATAAAATTCAAAGTTACAATTTAAAAGAAAACGATAAAATTATAGATCCTCAAAAAAATTACTGAAGTAAAGTAATTAATGTAAGTGTATAGTAGTATACGCTTATAGTAAAAGTGTAAAGCAATGAAGTCAATTTTTAGAATATTTATTATTTGTTTTTATTCTATAATTAGTGTTTAGCATAAGAATCTTATAAATAACATTTTTTTAAAAGCTGTATGAATCATGCCTTTTGATTTTTTTTCCTCTTTGGTCTCGTTCTTGTCAGAAACTTGACCGTTGATCTGYTGTTCTTGCTTGAGGAGCAAAGTAACTTAACAAATTTGACTTTAAATGAATAAAATAAAATAAATTTGACACATTTCAATATGTTATAAATTATATTTTAAACCAATTACTGAAAAACATGTTTGATTTTATTATACTGATTTAAAACATTTAATCAATGCATTTATTTATATTGTTTATCTTCCGTCCAGCTTTCTGGGGCCACACTGTGAAAGACAACACCGTTTTAGCGTTAGCCAGGACGTTCTAGAAATGCAAATTTAGACAAACATTCCACAAGTCATCCTACGAACCATGAATACACACCATGTTTTGTGGAAACACCCTTGCTTTTATTTTCATTTTTAGACATTTCTCTCAAACAGCCCTTTTGAAGACGCTTTAGTGGGAATTGCCATCTTCACTATCATCAAAGCTGCACTGTTCTCTCTCTCTTTTTCATATAACAACTAAACAGCTGAGAAAATTGTGTCTGGACCAAAGTGAAGTAAATGAGTGCCATCCCTACCTGCAGCTGTGCCAACAGGCATATAACTATAGTTACCAATGTAACGGATTATTACACACAACTCACAGAGCAATGACTCACATGTTTTTTTTAATTTACACTTTATTATCACATCAGAGGGCTTTTTGCATGCACACCACTCAGAGTGCTGCTGATGTAACACACTCATATCAATCTGCTCTGCAATCAATCAAAGCTGAACGTTTCTCCGGGTCAGTGGAGACTCTAATATCTGGGGCAGATGTGGATTTATGACTGCACGCGTCTCCTCCATTCTCTGATTTTTTTTTCACTCTTTTATCTATTTTTACCACATTTCCCTCCTTGTTTTGTGTATTTCTTTTAGGAACCGCAGCCTCCTGCTGTTGAGTCTAAGATGCATCATGTTCCTGTTTCTAGAAGAGCCTCCCTCGTTTTTTTTTTTTCTTCCTGCTGCCCTCGTCTGTTGCTCGGGTTTCTACGAGGAAGTCCTCGCTCTGTCTTCTCGTTGATTCATACCTTCTACTGT